>NC_142524.1:22014574-22032074 GCF_964205215.1 Stylophora pistillata
ACAAGATCGTTTTTAACCTTTTACATCAGAATGGCGATATCTTGTAGCAGCCTGTTATTTAGAGTCGGTAGTCTAGCACGAACGAGAAGATCTTCGTACGTTTCCGTCTTAGATTTATATACTGCGCGTAATGCGCGTTCCTGTACCCGTTCAATCTTTCTACTATCGGATGCCTTACAGAAATTCCATACAAGGTGGCAGTAAGGTAGTATGACACTCTTGTATAATGTTAACGAAGCGTTCATGGAATTAAATTGCGCAATCGTACCAGCACACTCACTTTCTAGCTAACTCTAGTGCACAGGTCGCTGATGTGACTTGCAAAGTTAAGGTTTTCGTCCATGTAGACGTCTAGAAGTTTTATTTGTTCCATTTTGTTGATTTCTTGGTTGTCGATGTTGAAGACACTGTCACTATTTGCGCTATGGATATTTCTTGGATTGATGGATAAGAATTGAAACTTATCAGGGTTAGCAAGGAGAAAATTATTTTTATACCAGTCTAATGCTGGTCGGCCTTGATTCGTCAGTTCAGAATCAACAGCCTCGTTGGCTTTTCCAGTTGCGTAGAATTGATGATCGTCAGCGTACATTGTCAGATTAGACTCGTTTACGTGATATTGTACGTATGTCGTTTTGGAACATGTTCCACAGTAGTGGACCTAAGAAATAGACGATTTAAAGAGAGGATAAATGAATGAATGCGTACGTAAAGAACATTGTATTAGAACATAGCGAGCAGAGTCGCGCAATCAAATTCATTATACGTAAGCGTGCTCAAAATCCCGATAGTACACGCTGATAGCGTCAGCAAATCCGACTTCGCCAGAAATTTTTTTTTTCGCGCGAGCGGCCATTGCTAGTGCGGGGAAAAATAATACATTTCGCGACAATAATGGATACAAACAGAAACTCGGCCTGCTAGTCCGAAAACGAAGAAAATGTTTCGACCTTTTCCCATGGGCTAGAGTTCTTAAATGAGGCAGAAAAAGAGAAAAACAAAGGAAAAGGAGACTCGGCATCAGCGCCGTCACGATTCGCTTCAACTGATATTGTTATCCATTTTTCGCGTCGCATTTGATGCACAATTCCACTGGCTATGTTCTAAAACAATTGGTTCATGCTTTCAGCTGTGCACTATCGAGTTATGGAGCACGTGGGAAGTTTGGAGAGCACTCAAGAAGCTAGAGTTGCCCTCGGCTATCGCCTCGGGCAACTCTTACGCTTCTTTCGTGCTCTCCAAACTTCCCGCGTGCTCCATAACTCGATAGTGCACGCTAAAGCATGAACCAATAGTTAAATGGAAAAAGAACTATATTCGGCTTGATTCACAAGCTTGTCCTGAATCTGAAAGCTAGACAAGTATTAATTCAGGGGCCAAAGTAAATTGTGTAGGTTTTCGTAGGGATATCTTTTCCCTTGTTTTCCTTGAATAATTTTATAATTAAGAGAAAGGCATGTTATTACCTAATTACAAGAAAAGCATTCCTTACCACAATGGAAAAGTAGTGGGAACTTTTATTCCTTTGGAATTATTCGGGGTAGCTGTACTTATCAGATGACAGAAGCTCGCACCATAGTCTTATTCCCAGGGCTAGGTTCACAGGAAGGCACGAAGGATTTTGAAGACATCTTAAGGTACACTCAATGTCGTTGAGGACCGAAAATATTCCAACCCGAGGCACATTCAAATAATGAAACTCGTCAACAAAAAACAGATCACTTCCTATGTCCGTAGCCTGGTGCGCCTGAGTGTTGTTTCCTGGTGTTCGAGTAATAACAAATTTTTCAATGGTGAATTTAAGGAATAAATAAATAGAAGCCTTTTCGCAAAATTATCTGTTTTATCTATACATTTACAACTTTTTGAGTGTAACGATATTTTCAATCATATATCTTCCCTAATAATCCTGAGGATCGATAATATGATTTATTGTATGCATTTTAATGAGTAAATGCTAACCTTGTTGCGAATAAAAGAGGGAGGGAATTTCTGAAAAATTCCCAGGGTAAGCACAACACGTTATGGTAAGCACTCTCTTAGGTACTTAGGTCCAGTAATCTGGTCTAAGTTACATGGAAAAACAAGAACTCCAAGAACGCTACAAGAATTAAAAAGTGCTTTAAATTCATTAGATATACAAAGTTTAATCTCCTCGGACAATTGAAAGAACTGTATTCTATGTAAATCTTAATATTCACATTATCAGTACGTATTGTATTTCTAATCTTTTAGGTAATTTTAATTACACAGGGTAGGGTAGTACATATATATAGGGTCAACTATACAGGGCAGGATTGCGTATTTTATGCGTTTTATATATATTAGATTAGTTTAGTTTAGGTGTCGTTATTTATTGGGAAACTGCTATTTGTTTGACGCATTAATAAATTTTATTATTATTATTATTATTATTATTATTATTATCATCTGTGTTGTTGCTGACCTGTGGTAGGGGCTATTACAAGATCATGTGGTTTTAGCAACTGTTGATGATGTAAATTGATCGCTATAAAGTTGATGTTTCGATCGTTATCCTCTGCATATTTGTCTTTATATCTCCTCAGCGTCTGTAATCATTGTTTCCCAGATAAATATATCATATTAAGGGTAAATGTCAGTAAAAATCAAAGAAATCGCGGACACAGCTCAAAATTCAATTTCGCTCATACTTTGTCCATTGGTAGGCTTTAGTCCCATACATATGACAGCAATGTCCGTTTGTTAAAACTCTCGCTTGTATAGGAGAAATCTACTTGAAACGGTTTACAATAATTTCTTGAAAAAAACCTTTGAAATTGTCATAATTCGTGGCACTGTCGAGTCAGTTCATCGTAAGTTTTAAATTAGTTTCCCACTAATCCTATTCGTCTGATGCTTCTGCAATTGATTGGCAGCACAACCAACTCATACCCTGTCTTTAAAAATAAAATATGATTTTTTTATTCAAGTGCACCTACAGCTGCTCTGAAATAGATTCGTTGGTACTTCAAACAAACGTGCCAAAAATGTACGCGGCACGCAATAAAATCGACCAGGAAATCTCCTAAGCCATGTTCAAGGATAGCTTCAACTTTCTACTGTTTTATTTCCCTGGGATCTTTTTGTATCTGTACAACAAGACATTCCTGAAGTAACTGTTTGGGGCTGCGTTGGTGGGGGTAACGAAATAATTTGAATATATCAACAAAGTTGAAGTGATAAATTGGCCACCGTTACAATTATAAAACTGACGTTTCGAGCGTTAGCCCTTCGTCGGAGCGAATAGGGGAATTGTGGGTGATGTCTGCTTTAAGCCAATTTTCAGTATCCGCCATTTTGAAGTAGTTAACACTTCACATGTTTGCAGTTAAAAGTTTCCAGTGTGAAGCTCCTCTAATTGTTAAGCGAAGCAAAATGAATGGAATATGTTAAATATGCACCAGAGCAGAATTTAGGGGAACACGTAACATAAATGGGTCGAGAAACATTTTCAAAATCTGCTGTGACTCACCTCTTGACCTCGTCTTTAAGTGTGTGGCTCGTCATGACATGTTAGTTTGTTTCGTGCTAAATTCTGCCTTCTCCTTTTCACAAGCGACCTTTGCTAATTAAGTCGGCTTCATGTTGGTGACGTTTCCTATCCGAACGCTTCTCGGTGTTGCGCTGGTAAACATGAAAACACCTGTTACATTGCAACAATCGACGACCATTCAACGTAGTTCGATCACTTGACTGATCTGTCACGCAATTTAATAACAAGCATCATCGAAGCCGTGACAGCACTCTTTTTATTTTTGGTAAAAAAGTAATTTTAAAAAGACCCACATATTAATTGCGTGCAAAGAATGAACCCAATTTTTTTTTTTTTTTTTTTTTTTTTTTTTTTTTTTTTTTTAACATACTGACATTCTTAAGTAAAGATTTGCATTTTGCTTGACCTGCTCAGGTAGGCTACCTATCTCTCGACAAGGAACAAGAATATCACGTAATGAGCGACGTATTGCCAATTAATCGTAGACGTGGACACTTAGTTGGGATTTTTGGCAGTTTGAATTTGAACAAAAATAAATCACCATAAAGCAATTTCCTTTTCATCTAAACCCATTTATTTTCTTACTTTTACAGTGTACCATAAAAGCCCACACTTTAACGACAATTTCACCGTGTCTTTTCCATTTTTCGAACATTCTTGGAGGCGTGGCTCCTGACCTGTCATTAGTGAGGTCACGTAAGGTTAGAAATTGGAAATAAATTATAGCTCTTGTAGGGAGAATTAATTGCTTGATACTATTAGCGTTTGAATAATATTCAACTGCGTCATACGCTTAAACTAATAGCGTTTGAATAGCTTATTTAAACCAGCCAAATTCGTTTTGATTCTATATAAAAAAAAGCAAATCTAATAAAAAAGAAAAATTGACTGCCAAGCATCATATTTTGCACAGATGACGATTTTCCGTGTTCTCGCCGGTGAAATACACTTCATCCGTGTTCCAACTTCCCATCTACAAGATCCGAACACGGGTGAAAGTGGACACGGCCGGATACAAAACTCTGTCCAAACCGTTCAACCATCCCGCGTGGGGGTAATGGCCCCTTAGGGGCACAAAATTCTATCAAAACAAACAGAAATGTGAATAAATAGACTCTTCTCATCAAGTGTCATGGCTTGCACTGGTTTCCAGCACTTTCCAGTACCTGAAGTTTCAACACTGTTTGAATAAGTTTCAATGCTGCTGTCCTTTTAACAGTTTATATTAACGTAGATTATGGTGTAAACGATATTCACTCCTTGGTGGTCGTTTAGTGACGGTAAATTATCGTGCAATACGTAACCTAAAAACACCCTTGGTGTAAGATAGATTAGATTCTCACGGAGACTTTTTCATCAACAAAATTAAAGCTACTCTTCATAAGAAAATAAGGAAGAGATATTATGGAAGTATTATTTAGCAGATCGCCTCACTTTTTTTTTTTCGGCACGCGCGCAAATAACTTTTTCAGAACCTCACTTATTTGTTCCTTTGGAATTTCATAAAAGACTGCCCTTGCCATGACAAGAACATGGCCATCATTTGCTCTACAGTGTCTGGGAATTTTTGTAACACTACTGACGCTTGAACAGGCAAAGCGTGGTACTACGAAAACATCAGAGAGTACTCCTTGCTAAAATAAGCTCAATTTCCGTGTCACATCCAATAATCTTCCATTGTTTTTTAATGGCGTGTAATATTCCTATTGCAAGATACGAGGAGGAGTCCCTGACAAGATTTATTTTCCCGTCTTGGATCAGGTCCACATTCTCCCGACCATCAATGAAAACGTACAAGCCATGCTTGAGAAAGGTTTATTGTTTTAATGACGCAATGTCAGTGAAACAATTTTCTGAAAAGTTCTCAGAGAAAATTGAAATTGACACCTACAGAATTCACACCTCACAGTGTCACGCAAGCAGACGAAAAGAACTGTTACTGGAGTAGGATACGTACGATTAGTAGTACGTTCAGATAAACCTTGCAGATATAACTAAATGAATAAAACCTGGACATATCCTGCTTTTTGAAATATTAATAATCAGCGAACTTCCTCATGCCAGTGATACTGGTCTTTGGACAAACGTACTAAGTAAGTAAGTAAGTTTGTTTATTCAAGTTGAACACAAAAGAGCTTACGACAAAGCTCGTACGTAAGAACGTGCACGTGCTTAATACTAAAAAATATGTTATAGCATGTAATAAAAAGAATGAAAATCGTAATCTTTAAAATTTATGATTTATGACCCATCCCTTCCAACCCGAAAATGCGCAGTAAGAAATCTCCAACTACTATAACTACTGTGATGCACAATTCATCATTAATTAGCCGTCCCTTCTAACCCGATTTATACATAAAATATGTAATACTAAAGAAATCCCCAACTACTATAACTGTTATAATGTTCAATTAAATATCGGTAGCTCTGTCATCAAACATGCTTGCCGACAGTCTGCCGACGGATACATTATAGACACAGGTTGTTTAACACGCTACATAGTTTAAATAATTTATTATTTGATCAGTGTTTGTAATGGAAAAGCCGGAGTTTTCGTAGATTGTACATTCTGAAAAATAAAGCTAATAACTGAAATGCCCAGAAAGCAGATTTGCAACCGAAACCGAAGGTATCAACAAAACGCAACTTTTTGGTACAGTAGTCACCAAATATCTTGTGTAAACAAACTGACATTAAGCAAAAATCTGCCAGAGTCTACCACTAATTTAAATAGTTTTCTAGATTAGAAACACAAACCAAGTCTTAACTTAAGTTAACTTATCATGTTTTAATTCAAATGCACTTTTCGAAGAGCGATCAATTGTTTCTTGATGGTCAAGTTAGTTGAAACTTCAATATGGCGGCTGCAGCAAATCTCGAAAATAAGCAAACTTCAAACAAGGGTTACTGCAAAACCAAGAGTTATCCCAAAAAATTGAAAGTATATCTGAAAACGTCTATCCTTAAAGTGTATCTGCAATATAGTTATTGGGTTCTTCTTCGCGTAACAACAAGCGTTTTTGGCAGATTTTTTAGGGTACCATAGAGTTATTGAAAAACAAATGAATAAAGGCTGATAGTTTCGAAGGAAACTGTTTGGGGCTGCGTCGGTGGGAGTAACGAAATAATTTGGATATATCAACAAAGTTGAAATGGTAAATTAGCCACCGTAATGATTACAAAAGCTGATGTTTCGAGCGTTAGCCCTTCGTCGGAGCGAATGAGAGGAAAAACAGCCGTAGGGTGTCATCGAGAAGAAAACTCATAAAATATTTATAACGAGAACATATCTGCTTTTGATGTCATCAATGAATTGTTCAAGGCCCCAACTATAATGTTAGGGCAAATGAAAATTCGCAGATAATTTTCGACTTACGCTGGCAAGCCATGAATATAACAGAATTTCGCCATTTCGAAGATCGAAATCTGGCTCGATCCGCACTCGACCGTTTTTATTTAATCACTCGCAAAAAAAAAAAGATTAGAAAAAACTAACCCTGTTTTGATTACTTTGGTGTAGGGGTCTATCGATATAGAAAGGATGAGCGAAATCAATTTTTATCTGTGTCCGCGATTTTGATGATCATATCTGATTTTTACAGACAGTGCCTCTTTGTTGTGTAGTGTCCTTGAGTATTTTTGAGTTATGCCTATTTTGACGAGCTCGTAGGGCAATTCAAAATACAAACGAGTAAAATACTCAGCGATAATACACAAAAAACTTTTAATAAGAGATTATTCAACGCGCCAAATTCTTATCTCAGCGCGGGAGAATTTTGCGGATATTCTTAAGGCTCCTATTGATAACAGCTATACCTTTAAGTATTTCTGAAGGGGTTACCCTGGTTAAATAAAGGTTTACTACTACTATATTTATATACGGTGAGTGCGTGATAGAAGTATGCGCAGCGGAACGAAAATGGAATTTGTCGTGTTGCTGTTTCTATTTTCTTAAATAAATGATAAAATTTCATTGTCGTCCAACTGCTTTTCTTTGTTCGATTTATCAAATAAACTTGGATCATTCTTTGCCAGCCATTCCGACTCTTTATCGTCAAAAAAATAATTCAGCCATTTTTTTCGTGACTTTAATCCAATTCCTCACTTGCGTGATGTGAGAAAACCCGTCTAACTGGGTCTCAAGAGTACAAATACCATAAGATATTTGTGCAAGTCTTGGGCATTATTTATACTCTACGAAGCACAGTTGGATACAAATGCCCTTCTTTTGCACAGAGAACAGGGAAAATAATGTTTCGTTCAATAGTTGGGAAGCCACATTCACGTATATTAATTAAAAACAATACGTCAATTTACGTCATGTAGCCTGAAACGTACAGTTATCTGACTCTTCGTATAGGACTGACAAAGTAGAGGTTCGCTCTCTAGAGGCAATCATTTTCCTGTATCCAATATCCACCTGTCTTGGTTGCCTCACATTTTCTGCTTTATTTAGCCAAGCAGTGCGCTATGATCTGCCATTTGTTGATGGGATTTAACTTTTTCGGCAGAATTTTTGCAGAAAAAAATCTTCAACCTCGTTTGCAAAGAAGGGTTTCTTGAAACAATGCCATTTGAAAGAAAATTTCTTGAATTTACCTTGTGGCAATCACGATTACCACGGAGCATGATAGAAATACGCAGATACGAAGAGAACGCATGGCACAAGCGTTTTTCATGGCTCATTTAAATTATGTTCCACTTTACAAGTAATTGAAGTCTAGTAGTGTCTTGTTTGTCATCGATACCCAATTTCTTATCAGCCAATAAATGCTATTAAACCTGATTGTCCACAATTTTCATTGTTTTTTATTTCTTTTCTTATTTTTTTTATTATTTATCTGTTCTCCGTTTTCTTTAACTTTTTTTTATCTCTCTCTCTCTCTTTTCTCCATCCATCTTTTGGATGTAACATTCCGATTATTAAACTATTCATAGGATGTATTCATATATATATTATATTTCTTCAGTTTTCCCTTACGTTGTGTTCGTGCTTAATTAAGTGCAATCATCAGATGCCGTATCAAGTAGGCAAATATGATGGTTTCATTCTCCCTGCTAATTCTACTGATGGATTTTTTTTTTTTTTGGCAGTTTTCCTCAAGCTTTTTCTAAGATTCTCCGACTTCTTCCTTAGCTGTTCTTTGCGGAATTAATTTTATAAACGTTTTCAAATAAGTTTATCGCTTTAATAAAACTGATAATTTTATCCACGCGAAGTGCTCGTAAATTGTCTGCCACAAAGGAAATTTTAGATAGAACATCACCTATAAAGCAATTTTGAATAAACCTTTTTTCGAATAAGATGCAGCTTCAATGAAATAAATAACAAACACCAGGTTTTTCAAAATGATGGCAGTAGCGTCTCTCGCCCCCATAACCCTCAGTTTCTTCTTAAAGAGCGCAGGGCCCAAGATACATAGTATTGCAAAATGATTTTCAAGTACTATCCCCCACTAACTCAGCGTCTTGTTTCATTGAAAGCATCAATATACATTATTGCCTACTTATTACCCTAGAGAGCAAGTATCTTTGTCTTCGTTGTGGATGTTTTTTCATATTGTTGTTACATTTTTTCAAGATGCGGCAAAGAATTAATTAGTTTTTATCATTTCCATAATATCAACTAATTGCAGTTGTCTCATAAGATGTCGATGACAGTGTCATAGTTGTCAGGCGCCTTCAGAGCTAGTTGACTAAGGGTATTACATTACACCTACGAGGTACCTGTAAGAAATTTGCAAAAAGTAATAACAGCGATGATTCAACAATTTTTTGCCAGCTGTCTCAAAGACTCTTTGAGGGGCAAATTAATTCAGGTTTTCATCCTCCATTGATAAACGTTCGGCAGATAACTTCTTGGCCTCTGAGTTAACAAGTTAGCATGTCTCTCGGAAATTGTTATGAAACCTCAGAAATTGATGGGTTGTCAATAATTAATCTCAAGCATTGTTATTTGCCAGCCGGGGTGGGGGCAGGGGCAAGGAAGTTCCTGGGGTAGAAATGACTTTGGGACCCACAAATCCTGACATGGCGAAAACCAAAATCTCTTCATTGAGCAAACATGCTTACGCAAACAAATGATATGAATTAAAGAAAAACTTCGTAATGAATACATGTATTTCAAGATAATTACGAGGCAAAAATCTTTGAAAACAGTTGCCTGACCTTAACATAAAACCGCGCGCTTCTAAGTTCGCTTCCTACCAGTCGGGTAAGACATCCTGCTCAAAAGACCGAGACCACAAGACCCATTTCCCGTTTAGCAATTCATATTTGTTAATGAATAAAATTGTTATAAAGCGTCTTCCCTCCTTCTGAGAATCAAATTTGCATTTAACTTAGCTCAATTGCTTCTGGGTTCAATGGTTATCATGGTTGAGGTCCATGCCCAAAGAAGCACTCATTAAACGGATATGAATGCACACATTTCAAAGCCAGAAGTCGAATAGTTGAAATACAATCCTTTGCATGACTTTGGGGCTGAGGGTGGTAGCTTGCTCAGAAGGCTTCCACTTTTAATGATAAAAACTACAATTTCCTTGATTGAGATTGATTAAAAACACTCCTATTTTTCACTAACTCACCTTCCAATTTGTTATCGTACAATTTGTTATCGGACATTTCAATAAGCCGAACAAATTCAAAGCTGCATTTTAAGACAATCAATCACAGCCTAATTTTTTAAATATCAGTTGTCTCTTTCTTTCAAAACTTTTTCTCGCAAATTGTAATTTTTATGATTAACTGGTAATAAGATTTCGGAATTGGACTTCACTCAGCCCTATTATTATTGAAAAACAAAATAAGTTGTTTTTGTAGTTGTTGTTGTCGAAAGTGACCGACTGTTCATCAGAGAGAGAGCTGCCGTGGAAGATTGTTCATTTCAAGGAACTCTTTGAAGAAAACTGTGAGATTGTATCCGATTCCTACCATTTTTATGTTTATTCGCATATTTATACGTAACTAGCATTGCTTTGTGTATGTATGTGTGTGCGCTTTTTCGCATTAATATTCTAAGTGTTATTTTGTAGGCTGTTTCCGATTCCAAGCTCACTTACTTGTCATATAAACCAAAAGCTGTTTGGAAAATTTCTAAGTATTCTTTACATTTTAGAGACCTAACGTAAATTTAAATTATCACGGAATAAGCTTAGCTTAGCACTTACCATACAGTAGGAAATATTAGCTGTACTCGTTTAATGTCTAATTCTAGCATACAACGGTAAGCCTCGCCAATCTAAAAAAGATCATTTAATTACACCATGCCCTATATTTTGGCAACTAGAACTCGAAATAAAGTAAACTGTAACCTTAGACATATTAAGCTTAAAGTTTAATATTAAACTTTATCAAATACCTCTCATTAAAAGAGCTACCTTTAATTGCTGATTATAGGGAAAAGGACCAAATTTTAAATAATCTGATAACTTAATTCTCTATTCTATGACACTTAAGGTGTTTGTTTAATGACTGATTCATTTGTTCGTCGTCTTTGATTTACTCACTCATCTAGTCACCCATTAATTCATCCGTGTTCTTATTGCTATGATAATGAATAACGGGAGATTAAGGTTCCAGCAACGCCATTTTATCGTTTCGTGGTATCTTTCCCAGGTGGTGCCTTTCTATTGCACCAAGATGTACCCCATTGCTCTGATATATCTTCCTCCATTATCCGATCCATGCCACCCTGAGGCTGTATTTCCACACGTGATCCATTTCTTAGGCTTCCCCCAAGTACCAAACCCAATTCTGGAATCACAATCTTTGCAATCATTTTCATTGTTACCAAGTATTCCGATTCTTGCTCTAGAGTGAGATCCTTCGTCAGACACAGCATTAAAGCCTTCCCTGTTACAGTGGGGTTGTAGGGAGCCCTTCGAACCAATAAGTGTCTTCCATGTGTCTCGACCCAGTGACGTGTTGCGATATTTTCCATCAGCGATCAGTGAGTGCAGAGAGTCGGCCTGCTTGTTGATGACAATGAACTTCGTGCGTTTGGCAGTTTTCATACCAAGGCATATCTTAGAGAAAGGCGTGTTCCAGTAAGTCGGTAGCTTGGTTTCTCGCTTGTCAAACGCAGTCAGTCCACCAGGACAGTTATATTCCTTCTTATCAGTCCAACGATGTGAGTCATAATGAAAGGTTTTCTAAAAAGGAATAATTGGGCAAATAAATAGATAAATGAATGTTCAAATCAAACAAAACAGACATACTTGATCCATAGTTGTATGCTGTTTACTTCTCACTTTGGATGGTACCGGGTATTAATTTATATTATAAAAAGGTTGTCCACAATTACAAACAAGACGTTACTTAAGACAACAGGCATTAAAAAACGAAAAAAAATGATAGCTGAAAAAATGAAAAAATGAAACCTTGTGGCCATTGATTTTCATGACCGGCGTCCATCCCCCATCACCGCATCCATCGATTTCTTTGTGACAA
The DNA here is from genome assembly GCF_964205215.1 of Stylophora pistillata. Taxonomy (NCBI): domain Eukaryota; kingdom Metazoa; phylum Cnidaria; class Anthozoa; order Scleractinia; family Pocilloporidae; genus Stylophora; species Stylophora pistillata. The sequence continues at coordinate 22,026,540 of NC_142524.1, forward strand.
CGAACGGTGACTGGCTTTGAATCAATTTTTAATGTCACCAGGTCACCTACGGTCGACCTGCAAAGAATGACTGATTGCTCTGAAAACACTCGTCGCTCATTACCGTTCAAAAGTAACAGATTAAAACACTAACCTAAACCCTAGAAAGGCTGTTTCTCGGAAACCCGTCTAGTAATTACGTAGAGTCATGAAATTTAAAGTTCTGCTAAAATAGATGAAGCTGTTGAATCTGATTTTGGAATAATTAATTCTGAACAGCTCGTGAAAACGTAGGTGACAACAAAATAAAACAATCTTTTTCGGCACCTTTCTTACCTGAAATATTTCACTACACTGGTGAGAGGGGATTTATGAGGAAAAAAAGAGTTTTATTTGATTAACATACCCTTGGCACAAAAATTGACGGAAAAGGATAAGAAAAAAATACAGTTGTTCAAAATTTGAAATTGGTATTAAAAGTAATAAGTTGTTTTCATCTGTCAGCTAATTATCTGACTTCAAATTGAAATGTATACTGCATTAAATATCAACTTACGCTTGCCCGCCATAAGCTTCCTTGCAGGTAGAAACTAATTTCCCAAACATTTTGTAAGACAAAAGTAAAAGAAATAAAATTAAAGTATGAAAAATCTCTTACAAACAAAAAATGTGACAAATACTAAGTACTGGTTTTTAGCAGTTGTCTGATGGTTCAATGATTTTACCAACTACTGGTACTTTGTTATAAATGGCATCAGAATGCATGCTTCTGTACCATTTATCTGAATTTTTCGCACCTATATCACTCATTCACCTCGCTCGCCTAGGTCTGTGAATTTTCTAAGAGTTATGAGAATGTCCGCCTTTGGAAACTATGTGTAAATTACACTGAATGATTTCTAGCGCTTAGAAACATTACAAATGACTAAACGTTGGGCTAAAGTACATCTTACATAGCGGGTCACCCTTTCTAATGCACGTCTTTCCATCTCCCCAATAATCAGTCACGCATGTGCAGTTGTACGATCCCTTGGTGTTGTTGCACACGGCATTGGTACCACAGCCGTGATTTCCAACGGCACATTCATCAACATCTGCAAAGATAACATACAAGTTAGTCACGGCAAATAGTGACCGTTGAATCGAGGAATGAAACTGCTTTAAAATACTCTTCTTTCCAATTCATAAGTAAGAACCATTTAAAATGTGTGGAATACACCTTTGCAAGTTCGTTCCCTTGCTATTCTTACGCACAGCACTGGCGCTGCAGTCGTGCTTGAATGTTACACATTCATCAATATCCGGAAAGCAAAATGAAAATGTAATAAGGGAAAAGAAAGGGCATCGATAACATTTTTGACTGTACTCGTACACGTAGAGGTATTTAATTACCAGTTAGGATCGATGGGAAGAACGTTTACCTTCATCACATGTCTGACCTTTAAATCCAGCAGTACACAAACAGCGATATGCTTTGTCAGTAAATCCACTTTGACAAGTGGCGTTGTTCTTGCAAGAGTTTTTGACACAAGCGCTCTGACCAAAGGGTTAAGAAGTAAATCTATTAGTAATACAATCATCATTACTGAGGTGGCAACGTACCACTGAGTAACTTGCAATGATATCCATTAGAAATAGAAAATCTACCAATAAAGTTTACAAAGCTTAGATATAGAGGGTCATGATTCATGTAAGCCTGCACTTTTTATCTGTCTACCACACTGATGATGAGGTTACATGGATAATTTACCTACCTCAGCTGCATGGTACGAATAATGTCCGTCTTCTATCAGGTCGTCTTTGTGTCCTTCGTGAGTAACATTATTCAATTCACATTTGTACTTTCCATTTCCATCCGCCCGTTTATCAATATTAATGCTGACACAGTTGGGTTCCATATAACACATGGTTTCGCAGAACTCCATTACCAGGACCTCATTGATACGAAACACGTGGTTTATGAAGCGTTTGCTGTCAAATGCTTTTTCAGGCCGAAATTTCAACTGACGGCATTGGTCTGCTTCAGAGAAGTCTTCACCGTTGAGAATAAAATTAAAGCGAATTAAAAACATGCTGATGACAGTATTTATCGTATAGCTGGCAGCACCAAAGAGCAATATGAAGCGAATCCTACGATTTAATAGGCTACCTGAGCGAGCAAGATGGCCCCAGTGTCATTCCTCAGCATGAACTGCTTTTGCTTTTGTGAACATTTTTTTATTATATAAACGTAAAGAAAACCAATCAAATCACTAAATTTTACAACTTGCTAAATGAAAAACCAGAAAGCGTCATTACTGTTGGCTTTCTTTCCCAGCGCTCGAAAATAAACAGTTTATTCTTTATTCTTATTAAGTAAAATGTTTTTCTTCTGTATTTTCTTCTCTTTTATGGACATCGACTTCGTCTCACCCGATATCCAGCCATCTTGACCTCACGTTTGGTCAATAATGCATTTCTATTGTTTTGAAAGGATTAATAATCAACATTCTGGAACTTTAAAAGTAAAGTAGAGTCGTTGTAAGCTTTCTTGATTGACATAATTCAAAGAAACTTTACCGGATGCTAAAGAAAGAAGCTAAGCGAAACCTCGTTGTCCTTTCTGAGAATTAGACGCATTTATATTAATTACAGCCGAATTAATTATCCCTATCATTTTGAAGTGAGAGTGAAAACGTATACGTCAATGCCGTGTTACATCGTTTGAAGGAAAGCATTAGACCATCTTTTCTTACTTTTGTTTTTATTCAAGTGCCTGGGGACATTAATCAATGGTTTCCCTCTAAATTTCGGGGTATAAATGAGTCTGTTTTCGCCAAAACAAACCCAAATATACGAGGAGGTTTAGAATAAGCTGGCAGTTAGAACTGAGCGTACTGAATTGTATGTAAAAGACTGTCTAACTCCTAGAAAGGTACTGATGAACCATATTTACGTAAGTGAAAAGAAAATTGCTTCAATTTACCTTGTAATGTCGCAATCACAATTACCATGGAGCATGATAGAAACACAGAGATACAAACGGAACGCATGGCACAAGTCATGGCTCATTTAAATTATGCTCAACTTTAAAAGTAGTTAAATACTAGTAGTGTCTTGTTTGTCATCGATTCCCAATTTCTTATTAGCCAATAAAAGATATTACACCTGTCAACAACTTTCATTACTGTCCCGATATTCATTTATTTCTTTCTCTCTTTTTCTTTCATTCGCTTGTAAAACGGAAAGATAGTGAACTGAGGGGTCAATCTCGCAGCACATTCATCAATGTGTTTGCTGGCTCCCAGCATACGTGTGTGCGGGTCTCTAATTTGTTGTTTGTGGACTGTCACTCTATTTCTCAGGACATCACCCGTTTCTCCTATATAATTTTGTCCACATCCTGCACATGTTATTACGTAAGTCAAATTTGTTGATGTGCAGTTCATCGAACACTTTATCCGAAATGTTTCATTCGTGGCGAAGAAGATTTAAGAAATGCTCGTAAACTGTCTGTAACAACATTCGCAGAAAATCTTTAGAATTTTTCCTGAAGGGAATTTAAGATAAAGCATCACTTATAAAAAATTTTTTGAAATAGATTCGAATAAGATACAGCTGCAATGAAATAACAAGCAAACAGCAGGATTTGCATAATAAGAGAATTCAAAGTGACGTCTCTCTCCTTAACAAACGTCTTCTTCCTCTCATAGGGCACAAGGCTTAATATAGACACTGTTTAAACATTTTTAAAAAAAGTCACCCCCTTCCACTTTAGCGTCTTCCTTCGTTGCAAAATCCATCAACACTATTACTGTGCAATCAGCCCCTTAGGAGTCTGTATCTTCGCCTTCGATGATATTTTTCATATTGTTGTTGGCGATTTTTTTTCCAGATCTAGCAAAGAAGTAATTTGTTTTTTTTTCTTTCCATAATATCAACTAATTGCAGTTGTCTCAGAAGATATTGATGTCAGTGTCAAAGTTGTCATATGCTACCTAACAGGTACCTGTAAGAAATTTGCACGAAGTATTAACAAGTCTTAAATACTATTTGTCAGGTGTCATAAAGACTCATTAAGAGTCAATATTAACTCAGGTTTCCATCCTCTATTTATAAAAGTTCAGAAGATGTCTTCTTGGCTTCTGAGCCAACAACTTAGTTTATCTCCTACTTGGAAATTGCCATGAAGCCTCAGAAATTGATGAGTTCATTAGACATCTATCTCAGGCACCGTTATTTGCCAGCTGGGGTAGGGGCAGTGGTTGGAAGAATTTGACGGAAACAATGAAGGAAGTTCCAGAGGGAGACCATCCTCGGAGACCCAGGGGCTGTGAGTCGATTTCAAGTTAAGGGCAGAAGAGCCCCTGGGGACATTGTCTTACAAGACTAGTTCCAAACGGTCGCAGTCGTTCTGGCATCTGATTGGTGCCAGAAAATCTTTGTACTTTTCTGCCCAATCAGAGTGAAGTGTCCTTTCGTGTGTTTTAACACGCACATATACAACAAGCTCTGTTGCTCGCTGTTTGTTAGGGCCTTGCGACGAAGCTTTGCCCGACGTGAAAAGTTTCAGTGTCAACACACAACGTAAGAGAAATCGACCAGATTGTCCGCGAAATCTTACCGGAAATTATACGGAATACTTTCGTAGGTATCACAAGAGAACGTGTTTAAAAGTTTGCGAGGTTCGTATAACACATAATGGTTGCAGGCATTGATATGTCGCTTTAAACGTTAGATGAGATGTAAGCTTAAATCTTTTTAGATTTTTTGTACAATTTGTTGTGACTGAAACTTTTCCAATTCCGTGAAGTTATTTCGTAGCACGGGCCACGCAGGTATGTCAAGCAACTGGCGCTTACACTTGCGTAGCAATCTGTGCAAGCCAAATTCTAATCGTTGCTTTGTAGTAAAGTCTTTACAATATGGCCAAAGTTGCAGAGAACGTTAAGTACGTGGACGACCTCCAGCAAGCACTTAAAGAAAGCTTAGCTGTGTTTCCGGTTAGCTAAATAAAATCCAAACAAAGACTAATCATCGAGAACATCGTGGAAAGGAGATATGTTTTCGGACAGTTACCGAAGGGGTTTGGAGAAAGGTTAATCTTTCAACTGCTGCGTTGAGTGTTCAAATTCTTGAGCTCGAAAGGGCACGGATTCTTTTCTAGTCCCTTGGTCATTGTCATTTCACCTCTTTTGTCGATTGTTGAAGACCAAGTTAAATACATTTGATCATTGGGAATCGATGCTGCTTTCATTGAGGAAAACAAAACCAAAGACCAAGAAATATTGCATGGAAAGGGCGGGCTTGCTTTATTGTAAATGTCAGCTTAGTACAGGGTTATCTACCCACATCTAATACAGAAAAATTTCCACGTATAGCTTTTCTTTTTTTTTCAAGCGAAGATTAGATTAGATTTTGGCCGGGCGTGCACAAAAAGTTGCGTTAGCGCCAGTGGCTCGACATACCTGCGTGGCCCGTGCGACGAAATAGCTTCACGGGATTGGAAAAGTTTCAGTTACAGCAAATTATACAAAAAATCTTGAAAGATATAGGCTTACATCTCATCTAACGTTT
>NC_142524.1:22334574-22464574 GCF_964205215.1 Stylophora pistillata
AGAGAAACCTAAACACCTCTCAAATAGAAAGAGGGGCAACAGAATTATACCTTCAATCGTTAATTTGAAAACGCGCCATACCTGCATCATGCTCTCTTTCTTAATTGTTCTAAAATTCGAGATCACTGTAATTGGATTTTTAATCCTGGCATACAAGAATTGTTTGTTTTTTCTATTAATTGAAGTAAGAATCAAAGATGAGGGAGCATGCTTAGTGATGTTGATCCCAAACTCTCTCCATCTCTCTCCTTTGCCAAGTTGGTGATGATGTCCCAAGATGCATTCGCTCACACATTTACTCAGTCAGGGTTGTCCCATAAAATCTCAATTTTAGTCCACATTAGAAGTGCATCTTTTTGTGTCTGATGCAATAAGAGTCTTTATTAAGTCAATACTGAGTGCTTGCGATAGAAATTGTTTTTATGTGTATATGTAACTTTGTTCCTAAAACAGATTTTGCTATGGTTGCAAAACTTGGACAAGTAAAAAGCACAAAGAATTCAGAGCTAAGACAACCGTGAGAACTGAAGTCAATTCAATGATCCATTCCAGGATTTTTTGTAGGTAAGATTAATTTTATGCAGCTGCCTTTGCATGACTGGGATTGTGGTAAGATGGCACAATTTTGTATGGTAGAGCTTCCCGAAAGCAGACTCTCTTTGGATGAGAAAGGATCTCTGCTTAGGAGGTTAAGGTGTAATGTTTGTAACTGGCTGGCTTTATAAGCCTTTATAATAGAACTATATCAACTTGACTAAGTTTTGCCCTAGAAGTATGAATTTAAGCCATAAGTTTTACTGAAGCAGTACAGAAAAGTTATCAAAACCTGTTCAATTCAGTGAATTACATCATTTTGCATCAAGGAAACCATAATCATAAGGGAATTATTTAGCAAATTAATCTTTCTAACAAGTAAATTACCTACTGGTGGATGAAATATCAGTTATTGATCATTTCTGTTGTTTTTTTTATTTCAGAGTACAGGAAAACAGTGAAACATAAGGAAACCACAAAGAGGAAGCCACTGTAGCTATCTAAATGCAAGGACAAACTTTGCTTTTCAAAATTTAATTCTACTTTAGTTCTGTTTTCTATTTTTATGAAAAATTTGTATCCTATCATTTCTATGTAAACTGAAAGTACTTGTTGTCACTTCCTTTGGATACAGATTGAAGACTGGAGTAAATTATAAATTAATGGCATTGTTTAAAACTTGGTCTTTCCTGAGTGACAATTTTTTTTAATTTCATGTAATGCATGCAATCTAGTCTAGAGAGAGATTGTTGCATAAACATATGAAGTATTGATCATTAAATCATTTGCAATGGGAAAATTGCTACAACTTAACACACAAAAGTGATAATCCTAGGCTGAGGATTGGGATATGCTTTTTTGATCTTCACCTACTTTCAGCCTATTATATAGCCACCTTATTCTGGATCCATACACTCGAAGCGCTATTTTAAACCCTTTTACCCTGCATGACATATACATTAGGACCTATTTTAAATGTACTTGTATCCTATTTTTCTAGATTTTTTCCCTATTTTATCCCTGTTTTTATGCCTATTTTATCCTTATTTTGTCTATTTTATCCCTGTTTTATGTCTATTTTATCCTTGTTTTGTCTATTTTATCCCTGTTTTATGTCTATTTTATAGGTATTTGATTCCTATTTTTTCAAGTTTTTTCCTCTTTTATTCCTATTTTATGTCTATTTTAAATGTACTTACATCTTATTTTTGTTTTGTTTTTCTATTTTATCTCTGTTTTATGTCTATTTTATCTTATAACTAATCTTTCATTAATGCTATTTTAATACTATTTTATCAGTGAATTGCATGCGCATTTTTTCTATTTTAAGCTATTTTTACAGCAGTTATGACTTTCCAACCAGACTATTTTTTTACTATTTTTTGTTTCAAAATAATAGCTTTCAAATAGTTAAAAAAACAGCTTTCAAATAGTCTGGAAAATAGAGAAAAAATACACAAAAAAAAGGTAGAAAATAGTTTGAAAAATAGATATAAAATAGGCACTTTTTTCGTAAGGGTATGCATCAGATTCCTGATTGTGTATCATTCCTTTGTTACATCAATGATGTGCACAGGAGCATGTGCAGAGACAACTTTATTTTTGCTCAGCACAGAACTTACTATAGCACTGAAGGCTTCCTTGATGATACATCTTACCAATCAAGGCTTATCTGTTGTTCAAAGTGAGTAATGTTTCATTTGTGGCTTTCCTGAAATTGTAGTTTCTAGTATGGTGAACCAGAATTACAGTTTGCATGCAAACTGTTTCTCTGGAGTAAGTTTGACTTTTAAGGTTGTTTGAGATAGATGTAAAACATTGGAATTACCAGTTCATCAGAGCATACCCATTGAAGCACTGACAGCTTTCTTGATGGCATATCAAAGGTTGGCAGCTGGCAAAATGGCACATCTTGCCAGTCAGTTGTAGAGTTGTCATTCATGGGTTCCAACGATAAGTACTCTCGTCCCTTTCACATGTTTAATTCCCCCTTTATTGCAGGTGGTTATTCTCTTATATAGTACAATTTTACAGATACTCAGGAATAGTAGTTTTACAGCATGAAGTTGTCACACAATGTAACTATTGTACAGCATATGGTGTGATGCAGTTGTTATGGAGATCAATACACTACATCAGTGCTTCTCCGGTGTTCAAGAGTGAGTAATGTTTCATTTGTGGCTTCCCTGAAATTGAAATTTCTAGTAGGGAAACCAGAATCGCATGTTTGCATGCAAACTTTTTCACTGGAACAAGTTTAACTTTTAAGGTTAATTGAGATAGATATAAACCTTGTAATTATGTACTAGTTAATAGGAGCATACACTCACGGAAGCACAGATTGCATTACAGTGTTGTGGGGACTTGTATACAAGTCAATGCAAATTGGAATTAAAAATTTAGATAACTTTGGTAGGGAGTGAACCCTGCCACTCTTGTGTCTGCATGGTTTATTTCATTAGGGGCAGATTTTTTTTGTACCAGAATGTCACCTGTTTTGTTTTCTATTTGGGGTTGTGTTTCCATGCATTTCCCATAAATATCAGTGCACTGATTGTGTATTTTACTGAAAAACTTGATTCTTGGGAGTTTACTGATGAATTATTATTGTTATTGGGGGCAGTAATGATGAGTGTGAAGTATATTATTAAGGACTGTACAATTTGGGCACCAGCAAATGGTGGTGTAACCCATTGTTTTCTTAGAGGCAACACACCGGCTGCAAAAAAACAAAACAACCTACCGGTTCTGCTCCTTGAGTTGTCACAAAGGGGCTGTTCTTGAAGTGACACGCATGAGTGCAGTGTCAGCCCATTTTTCTGTGTAATTACTGTAAGGGTCCAACTATTTTGCTCTTGGGGAGGGGGTGTGATTCATTTTGGCAAGGATTTTTTCCCTGAACCTCTGGGTGGATCATGATTTTGGGTTGTTGTGTAACCCAATGTTTCCTTGGACCTGATATATCACCCATCAGTGTAGTATACCTTTAGTTAGTGATTTTCTAGAGCTAAACTTCATCACTTCTAGGCTATCATGCATTAGATTTCTGATTGTGCATCATTCCTTTGTAACATCAATACCTTGCACAGGAACATGTGCAGAGACAACTTGGTATTTTTGCTCAGCACTGAACTTAACACAGAAATTAATGGACAATTTTTTTCTCCCAAACAATCATGTTGACTGATTGTCCCACAACTGCATCCCTGAGAGCAATACTTTTGTAAGTTTTCATTCTTGTGAGACTGATTGCTTTTTGTAATGAACTTATCATTTCATGTTATCCATGGGGCAACATTTGTTTGAAGAAATGATCTACACAGTTTTTAGAGGCCTCTGGTTGCTGATTGAACCACTAAAAGCTTTCTCGATGGCACATCATAGGTTGGAAGCTGGCAAAATGGCACATCCCGCAAGATGGTGCTTTTGGGTAAAAAACTGATTAAATGATTATTACCAGTATCCTAAACCAAAGGCTTACATGTTTGATGGAAATTTGTATGATTGATTGAGATTGAAATCCTAAGTAGTCCTTACTAAAGCACTGAAGGCTTTCTCAATGTTAAGTCTTGCCAATCAATGCTTATCTGTTGTTCAAAGTGAGTAATGTTTCATTTGTGGCTTTCCTGAAATTGTAGTTTCTATTATGCTACACCAGAAAAGTTTGCATGCAAACAGCTTCTCTGGAGTAAGTTTGACTTTTAAGGTTATTTGAAATAGATGTAAACATTGAAATTACCAGTTCATCAGAGCATACCCATTGAAGCACTGGAAGCTTTCTCGATGGCACGTGGAATGTTGGCAGCTGGCAAAATGGCACATCTTGCCAGTCAGTGCTTCTCTGGTGTTCGGAAGTGAGTAATGTTTCATTTGTGGCTTTCCTGAAATTGCAATTTCTAGCATGCAAACTATTTCACTGGAATAAGGTTGACTTTTAAGGTTAATTGAGATAGATAAACCCTGAAATTACTAGTTAATTGGAGCATATACCCATGGAAACACATTGCATTGCAGTGTCGTGGGGACTTCTATACATTAGTCAATGCATATTGGAATTAAAAATTTATATAGCTTTGGTAGGGAGTGAGCCCTGCCACTCTTGTGTCTGGTTTATTTCATTAGGGGCAGAATTTTTTGTACCAGAATGTCACCTGTTTTGATTTGTTTTCTATTTGGGGTTGTGTTTTCCACGCATTTCTCATAAATATCAATGCACTGATTGTGTATTTTATTGAAAAACTTAACTATTGGGAGTGGATGAATTATTATTGTTATTGGGAGCAGTACTTTTTAGGGACTGTGGAATTTGGGCACCAGCAAATGGTGGTGTAACCCAGTGTTTTCTGAGAGGCAACACAGGCTGCAAAAAAAAACAAAAAAACCCTACTAGTAGTGCTCCTTGCGCTGTTGCAAAGGGGCTGCTCTTAATTTGACACACATGAGTGCAGTGTAGCCTCATTTTTCTGGGTAATTACTGCAGGGGTCAAACTATTTTGCTCTTTGGGGAAGGGGTTGGTGATTCGTTTTGGAAAAGATTTTTCCTTGAACCTCTTGGAGGGTCATTATTTTGGGATTTTGTGTAACCCAATGTTTCCTTATCAGTGTATTACACCTGACTGATTTCCTAGAGCTGGTTCATCACTTATAGTGATGTATCTGGTCTACAAACGTTGATGTCAAATTTCTCTTGATGTTCCATCAAATTTTTTCAACCTTTGAACGAAAGAAATCACTGTTTTAAGAGGCAACCATGTGGTAAAGCAATGAGAAAAAACGAGTTAACGTCACTGTATCAAGGAAACCCAGTTCAGGTGAAAATATACCCATTTCGAGGGAGTAAAACCATCAAATATTTTTGGATTGTGGGTTGTTAAAGTACTTTAAACTTAAAATTGATCTTCTAAAGGATTTGCAGCCAGCTAGCTTTATTGGGAAGCAATACAACGTACCTTATGGCTAGAATTCATGGCCTAGAATTTCCTCTGCAAAATCTAAAGAGACGAATTTTTTGAACTGTCTTCATATACATCCTAATTGGAGTTACGATAATTATGTTTCTCTGACATCGTCGGTAGAATTTCTTCAATGCCTACCCATAACTGTAGCCTGTACTTTCAGAGGCGAGGGCCAGACAGATTTTCACGCCATTAGTTAAATGAAGTATCTTAGAATGGTTGTGTGAAAGTTACCAATTTGTTGTGGCAGCAAACATGATGTAAATGATAACATTTGATCCGCAGCAAAGTATGAGTAACTTTACTCATATTTTGTAAACAAAAATTAAAGCAAATCAGTACATTTACGCAACATTTGCTCTCGATCAAATTCTAATCAAGCAAATGTGCGAGTTTGCACCCACTTAACTCGCCAGTGCCAATTCAGTTTAAATATGGTACTCTAAATTTGCAATACCTTTGCTCGGTTTGCAAACATGAGAAAATCCATTTTTTCGTCCAGTGTATCTGATAAAGATACTTCCTACGTGATCAAAATGTGTAGCCACGCATAGCTACCTTTAATTAACTACAAATTTGAACGTTATTCAAATTGAAGTCTACTGTGATGCTTACTGTATGGAACACCTGAAGTTGATTTAGCATTAATTACCTACCTAGCTTTCTAGCCATATTAGTCTCGGTTATTTTGACAGCCTCCTCGACGAAAGCTCTGGATTTCTTTTCCCTTTTATCAAGCATTTTCTCCACAGTTGTTTCAAAGCGGGCTTCTAGGGAATAGATGGAGTGATGATGGTAGAGTGCCCCTATAACAACCACTGCCGCGATAACCCAGTAAGTAAACCCTTCTCTAGCAATAAAGTTCTTCAGTAATCTCCTTGAGAATCCAAATCTCTGGTTATTAGTAATTTGGTTTATCTCGACTCTTTCTTGAGTATCGGTCATTGTTCAAAGCGAAAGCGTAAAATGTAACGCACATATTTTGAAGAAGGAAGGTGTTGCGTGACCAACATCCATCAAACATTGTATAAGTCTTGGTTCTTAGTAACCGAGCGGGAGGTCTGTATTGGAGACTCTTGAACGAGGTCGCTAGTACAGACCGAACGCAATGAGGTCTGTACCAGAGACCGAGGTCAAGATTCTCCCATGCAGACCGACCTGGCTCAGTTAATAAGATGTTTATTATATGGCTGTGTCTTTCTGCCAATTTTTTATGTTCTTTGTACCTTTTTTTTTTCTTGACCGGTCTAGGTGCCGGTCTAGATGGAAAATCTAGACCGCTTTCAATACTGATTTCAGCCAATCAAATTCGTGAATTCGGTAGTTCCCAGTCCTTGTGAGACACAGCCATATAATAATAAGAGTTATTGACCAAGCTTAAAATCAAGATGGTTGGAAATCGGCCGATTTTTTTCTTTTCTTTTGCCTTTTTATGGACCGAGACGAAGTCAAAGCTACACAAAAATGCAAAACGAGAACGAGACTAATCTCCAGCCATCTTGAAGAGGGGGACATTGGGGCCTCTGGGAAACCGCAAAACCGGAGAAAAGAAACCTCCAAAACCGAAAAACCGGCGAAAAAAGGCAGCAAAACCGGAAACCGCATGCAAACCTGACAAAACCGCTACATTCTCATCTTTAAAGGGGTCAAAAAGGAAAAACCGAAAACCCCAGTAGAGTTTTCGTCAAAACCGAAAAACCGATCAAAAAAACAGTCAAAACCAAAAATCCCAAAGCCCCCTCCTTGAACGAACAAATAAAGGATTCATTACATTGCAAAAATATTTCGCCGTAATAAGAATTTATAATAAATTGTTTATCCCGAGAGCCGAGAAAGAAAGCCAATTTTGTTTTTAGGACAATAGACCCACGAGAGTCGTTTATGTGTTCTTTGTTTTGACTATCTTCTGTCGCATTTTGCTTCTCCATCGCCGACATTGTTCAAGACTGAATTACAATTTAGCGGCAATTCAATAGTTTCGTGCGTGGGATCACAGCGGGTATTCCAGAGCGGGAAAGAACTCGGGTAACCAATTAGAACACAAGGTTTGCCTCCTGTTGCCCACGGGTGGTGCTAGCGATGTAATAAATACGAGTTTAAACATATCGGCACGGTGCTTCAATTCCAAGGATTCCTTTTCTGTTCTTCTTTCAACAATTTCCTCTTTGCTCAACTGGTGGGTACGGTTTAGTAATCGCGGAATCATGTTTTCAGGAGGTTAACAACAATCTTGTTACACCAAAATTGAAGTTATATGGATTTGATGGTAGACTAAAGAAGACATGTGGTGTGCACACTCTGATTGCGTTGCATTGTGGTGGCGTTATTTTCAATATGGAAGTGAAAACTAGAAACTGGCAGGTTTTGACCATACATGTCTTATCAAGAGTTAGTCCGTCGTGGCGTTCTCCTTTTACAAAAGGAAAATTCGATTTGACTTATAATGAACCTGCAGAAGTAATTTGTTCCATGCATTTCTCGAGAGTTGGGTTGGTTTTCAGGGACAAACACAGTCACTGTTGTTTATTACTGTATGTAATTTGAGATCGGTTTTCGAGAAGTCAAATTGAACTACGTCGTAGCTTGGGGCCTTACAACGACTTGGATGGCTGCTTTGATCCGTCTTCAAGAGCTCTGACCAAACTCTTCTTAACGAAACTTGTGTTGTATGCATTTGTTAGTGATGATGTTGGAGACAAGTTATGACTTCTAAAAGCCTCTTATAGGCCTGACAAAAATTGCAAACCACTTATGGTGACCGCTGACCTAATCAACAAAACTCCTTAGAATAGCAACCTCCATGCGAAAGCTATAACTGATGGTTTGATTTCTCTAAGAGTAGTTTTAGTTTCACAAATATTTGACGTCGATCCAAAGACCCCTGAAACTTGCATAGACTATTTTCCTGAAATACGTGCTTGTAGAGAGCAATAAATGAGTAAACAGGTCGCTCATCAATAAATGTTCCTGTGCGTTAAGAAGAACTGGAGGACCGCACGATGATCACATCCGCTGCCTCTCCTGAGTAGGTGGCTCGCCATAGCTCACAATCATTACTGCTTTTTCATTGGGTCGCTCCTCTTTATTTGGAAAATTATTCGGTGGAGAAACTGTCATGCCACAAGAAGCTGGTTAAGATGTTATCCCTTCTCAATTGCATCGAAAACTCAAATTTTGTATGAGATCGTAAAGCTCATTCGATTGACCCCCGCACTGCAGGCTTAGCTTCTTTCTAAAATGTTTAACTTGCTCGCTTTGGCGCCACTTTGAAAGTGAAAAACATGAAAAGAAGTGTTCCAATGAACTAGGACTTTATAATATCTCGAGCATTTTCAAGGAAAGGACTATTCTCAACGCTGTTCTCCGCTGTAATTTCACTTTTCACCCTAAACATCGATTAATATTAAGCATCCTGGTTAATGTTTTAGAAAATGATTAGATTTAAGCTTATTTCCCACCAAGAATTTTACTCCTTGACCAGACAAAGCTACATACTCAAGCTATCCAGTGTAATCAATGAAAATTTAGGCCATGAAATCTCTTACCTCTCGTCACTAGTATGGGCAGTATATCCAGCTACACAATGTGACCCAGACGCATGTTAGGAGACAACAGAGTTCTGTGTTAAAAGTTGTAATGCCATGATTGAAAGAGATCGGCCTACAATGTATTTCTTCCATTGTTCTTTCATTTCCGACAGATTATATTGTTATTGCGTAACAAAAATTAGTTTCAACATCATGGGAAAACAACCCATTGAAAATGTTGATGCGTTCTCAGTGGATTGTTCTTACACTGTCGACAATATCACGTAACAACAAAATCGAGGCTTAGTCTACCTTTCTTGAAAAGTAGAAGAGTGTAAAACACAAATTTTTAATCATACCTCTGCGCTAAATTGACCAATATCCTCGCACACCTCAGAGTAAAAGGGCACTTCGACATCCATTCCCTAAAAACCAAATGGAGGCTTAATCCACCTTCCTACCTTCAATTGTGTTTTTTTTTTTACCTCAATCCTCGCACACCGTAGAGTTACTGGACACCTCTGTTAGGTATTGCGTTGCATGACGACAGGACGCTTTGTGTTTTTATCATCTAGTGATAGGGAAATAGGATAAGGGGATGGAAATAAATAAGCGATAAATAAAACAATAAGTGACTCTAAAAAAGAACTGGGAAGTAGTCTGACCATGAAGGCAGCCACATTCTTAGTATTTTGATATCATCGGCCTTGTATAAAGAATCCTTCCTCTCTTTTCCACATCAGCGTGCTCGGTGGCCTATCGGGCACGCACATGTGGAAAAAGACGGACCGACTCTATATCTAATCCACGAGAACCAAATGGAGGTTTATTATCACTTTCTTGAAACGTAGAAAAGTGTCAATTGTGATGATACCCCTTTCCTGTCTCTTGTATCGCAGCAACACTCAGGATTACGACCAGTACTATTTTCCTTTTCCATTTAAGGGTGCCCGGTAAGTAAGTAAGTAAGTAAGTATATTTATCCACGTTGAGCACTAAAGAGCTTACAACAAAGCTCGTAAGAACGTGCACGTGCTAAATACTCCCACCCATCCCACCCCACGGGAGGACATCCATCACAGTAATCTCGTGCTTGGGAAATTAACGTCTCCTGCCCCTAACCCTGCAGGAGACGGACCTCCATTTATTCGTCCCTATCCGAGGACATTATCCGCATGTGTGCTGTATTTCATCAAAGTTAAAAGCTAAATGATACATGAATTTCAATTGCTTTGTACTAAGACTTATTGGAAGACAGACGCACAGACGAGGTCGCCATCAGAATCATTTTGCCGTGGAAGGGTGAGAATAATTCGTGCCCTACATTTGTCAATAGTGTCACTAACCTGGAATGGAGTTCCAAGTTGAACCGCTGTTTAAGTGGCTTTAAGGAAAAATTCAAACGTAACTGTTGTCCTTACTGAGAGTCGCAGGAGGCTTGTCAGTTGTTACTGTTCATTCGTAATTGAAAATCTTGTCACTTGTTTTACGAGGGAGGTGGGGGCGGACGAGCGACATCAGGTCACTGCCAGGACTAATTAATCAAATCAACTCAGCTCGAAGTTCCTTTTCAATTTTATTTATCTCAGTAAGCTAGCAAATATGCTTTAAAGCTCCAGTGATCTGATTTTTCATCTGAGCCCTCTTCAAAGAGTTCCAGATATTCCAGCTGACTCCACCAACATAAGGTGAGTCCTTACCATGACGGTAGACACCGTTCAGGATTGAATTATAACAGCTATGATACCACCACCCTCCTTTATATCGATCATCACAGTTACCGCCATAGCTGTCATTGTCCTGATCCTTAGTCGTAAAGGAAGAGCTACCATTTTGTTTCAGGGAATCGCCAGCAGTTCCTGGAATGAAGTGAAACTTGAAATTAGCTCCTGCGCGCATGACTTTCAAAAAGACGTCATGTAATCCAACCTTACCTAAGAAGCAAAGACGCAAAATTCCGGTCACCCTACGTCGAGAAAACTGAATTAAAGTTTTGAAAAGTATATACTAATTTTGTGCCATCATAGATAATACCGATGAAGTTCGCCATACTGTATTTAATCTGACAATACAGATGCAGTGTATTGCGTTACATAGCGTTACCATTGTAAGGAACTTCCTCTTACTCAATAGTGTCGTAAATCTACTTTCCTGAGAAAAAGTGAAATAAGGGTATTGTAAAGTAAATTTTCCATCTTGATTATTTAATAAAATACAGTTGAATTAGAAGGAATGAGGGTGATCACTTGACTCATGATCAAAATACTTTTGAGGCGTTCTCAAAAAAACTCTTCCCTAAGCTAAAAAAAATGGTTAATTTAAAAGAAATACTTTTATTTGCTTCAGAAAATTTACCCGAATATGTCTTTACGCTCAAACAGTACTTCTTCCTTTCGTCCACCACTGTAACCACGATGTACTCAGCGTAATCAGTACTGCCGTCAAACTTTTCCAGATCGATTCCAAGCTTGCTCGGGGATTGCGTTGGGCGGTATTTTTTGTTCAGTCCGAGCCAAAACTCGCCATCGAGATTACCAAAGCCATTCTTGTAGTTAGACCAGCCGCGGTCGAAATCAACAGAGCCATCAAGTCTCTTTTGTACCACTGTTCATCCCCCTCCAACAGCTTTTTTGTCATAAAACACTTTAAAGTCAGGTCCAACACCATCTGGATTGATTGTATAAACACCGCTAGTTGTTTTACCAGATTCGTCGAGCTCGGTACAGTTATGCATTACTAAAAAAATAGAATAACAATAATGATGTTTGTACAACTTAAACATACCGCACCAATTCACTTTTCTTGTTTGCACTGAGGTCTCCCTCCTGGATACCTAACTCTACTGAGGCAGAGAACTGTACAAAAAGTAAACAAATGAACAAATGAATTTGTCATTGGAGAACACTAATTTTTTGTGACTAAAATTTTCCATAAATGTAAACAAACTGTGCATAAAAGAGAAAAAACATAAACATACCTCAATGATATCAATGATGTACTTTTATCAAACTATGTACATATCAAGACATGAAATCATACTCGAAGGCATATTCTCAATGGAAGCTGAAACTTTGAAAGCCATCCAGGAGGAATCCACAGGTAAATATATGTTTTGAATAATGTACCATTCAAAGTAAACTCCGCCCCCCCCCCCCCCAAACCAGAGAAAATTAGAGGAAAAAAAAACTGATCGTTGACTCTCAAAGCAGTCCTGGTATGCAGCGACTTGGACAACAATTGCATCTTCAGTATCCGAATCGGGGAATTTCTCTACTGGAGGCTTGGAGTCTAGAACGATGTCTAGAACTATGTATGTTGCAATTGCAAAGAGACTGGGACCAGCCCAGACGGCAACCAAAATGGCAGAGAGAAACGTAAGTAACTAACTTGCTGCTTTGTAATCTATTTGATTCTAAGTTCTTGGTTGCCATTCCTCCACCAATTTCTATCCAAAATTTTAACTTGTGAAAGTTTAATACTTCTTCAAAACTGAAGTGAGCCTTTAAAAGTAGTGCATACATAACATCTCATGCAACCACAGGTAACCCAGGCTCACTGTTTGTGTCACGTACACATGGTTAAATAGAGAGAACATATTGGGCGAAGTTTAGGTCTAGAAATTTGCTTCAAAATGGAAACAAAAATCATTGAAACTTACTCGTGTCATCTTCAGTTGCAAATGAGCATTTAACTGTTGTGCATTTGAATTTAAATTAAGGTACGTTACAAACCACGTGTCAGGGCTTACGTTACATTTGAATGTTAAAAACGCGAAAGATGTAAATAGCGCGCGCTTGACTATATCAAAAAATAAATAGATAAATAAAAAAAAATAAATCTAATAATAATAAAAATAAATTAAAAGACCAAGGAACAACATAATTAAAAGGAAAAAGACAATTCTAGATGTTTCAATTGCTGATTAAGGATAGGTTTTTCCCACTTAATATGCAATGCCTCTTTGATCTTAATTTGGTATTTTGAAGCGGCAGAATCTAAGATCGTGAAACATTCAGTATCACAAGAGTCAAGACAGGCCCTTGATGATTGCAGGTGCTTGTAAATATGCGAAGTTTTGTCCGACAAGAGGTGCTCACGAACTCGTGTACAAATGTGGCGAGTGGTCTCACCAATATAACTGACATTACAGCCAGCACATGAAAATTTATATATGACACGCGAACGTAGACGTAGCGGTACTGAATCTTTCACACTGAACATGTTTCTGAGTTTAAACGTACTGAAGACTAACTTAATATCTAAATCAGCTCTACAACAACGTTTGAGTAGTTGTCTTAACTTAGTCTGAGCGATGTTCGAAAACCGACCAACATAGGGAAGTTTATAATAATGCGCAGAAGGTTTACCGGAGTTAGAAGAGGCGTTCTGCCCAGGAGGAGGATTCTTTCTCTTCCCTAGATACCTGTAAGTGATCTTGTCTATGACCCAAGATGGAAAACAATTTTTCCGTAGCAAGAAAATAGGTTTTTTGACATCCAGATGAAAACCAACCCAGGAATTATTGATCTTATATGCTCTGTCAATCAACGTTCTGACTAAACCTAATTTGTAAATCAAAGGGGCGAAGCTGATATAATTAGTAAGAAGGCCAGTAAACGTCTTCTTGCGATATACACTAGTGACGATGGATGTATGATTGTTGTCTAACAATATGTCTAGAAACGATAACTTCTTATCAATTTCCTTTTCCATTGTGAAACGAATACTAGGATGCCTGGCGTTGATATAATCAAAGAACACGAGCGCGTCCTCCTCGCTATTGAACAAGCAAAAGGTGTCATCAACATAGCGTCTGTAGAACAGAACTTCAGAGAATGAATAGTTATCTAGCCAGTTTTGTTCATGATGTCCCATAAAGAGGTTTGCAAGTACTGGAGCAAGTGGGGACCCCATGGCAACCCCATCTATTTGATCATAAAACACACCCTTAAACAAGAAACCAGTCTCAGCTGTTGCGAATGTAAAAAGCGTTTTTAGGTCAGCGGCGTTTATCTTAAGACCAGGGTTACCTTGATAAATGAATCTGATCGCAAGATTAATACATTCATCAAGAGGTATACTAGTGAACAAACTCTCGACATCTTTACGTCCGTTCTGAATTCTTCTAATGCGTGGAAGGAACATCTTGTGCAGCTGAGAGACCATTAATGCGCGGTCAACCTGGACCCTAGTCAAATTGGTTGCTCGACAAACCAACTTTTGTGGGATTTTATTCGGTGAACTTAAAGGGCAACTATTTGGCCTTTCTTGTTGTCAGACCGGCTGCGGTCGAAATCGACAGAGCCGTGAAGTCTCTTTTGGATCACTGTCCATTCCCCTACGGTTACAAAACACTTAAAGTCAGGTCCAGCATCATCCGGGTTGATTGTATAAACACCGCTAGTTAGTTATTTTACCAGATTTGTACACCTCGGCATAGTTCTTATGCACCGATAAAAAAGATAATAAAATAAAAATGATAATCACAAAACAAAAGTAACGAGATAACGACCTGGAGAGTATTCTCCAAATTACTTTTAGAATGCCAATAGCACATTAAACCTCAATACTTCCAGAGGAAGCTCCGTGTTCATAGTTATTTCCCTTGGGTCTCGTGTGCCATCTGGATATACTTTCATTAGCTCATGGAGTAAGCACTATTATCTGGTGGGTAGGAATCTATTTCATGGCTATTCAGATCCACAGTTGACTGACTGAGGATGCCCCCTGTTCTGCTCTTTGATAGATAATGCTGCTCCTAAATACGCCTGAGGAAACCATGGTACATGGAAACAATAGCCGGATCGAAATACACCAATCATAACAGACCACCATGATACATAATGCTGTGCCGCAACCAGTCGACCCCATCGCCTGAAGAAGACTTGCAGCAAGCAGTCGAAACGTTGCGTTCTATGTCTAGTGAGCTTGTCGTGAGACTATAGAACAAATTTATATTATCATCCAGCCACCACGATGAACAACAACCTATCTCATAACATTTTTCCTCCTCGTTGCAGAAATATTTGACGGATTTGAGGAACATTGATGGCTCCCAACAGAGTAGCATTCTCGCGATTCCGTCTTAGCGGTGTCAATAGGCACTTTAGGGACCTTCAGAAACCACGACGGCAACGGCAACGGCAACGGCAACGAGGACGTGGAAAAAAAAGAGATCTAATTGGCAGAACAATAGCTCGGCACGTGCGTTTTGAAACTTTGTACATTTCTTAGTCGTCCTATGCAAAGCAACAACGTGAAATCGTCAAAGCTTGCGTCGTCTGCGAACCGAAACCGCGACGGCAAATTATTTTAATTCCCATTTGGAAATCAACGGCTACTTTATACGTCATGCTGAAGTTGAGCTGTGGCGCTGTATGAGACAGTAAGCTGCTGCAGCCATTTTTGAAATTCTAACTAGGAGTAGAAATTCATTTTTTAATCGAAGTCTTCCTTGGCGTCGCCGTCGGGGTTTCTTAAGGTCCCTTTTAAGCAATCAGGACGGCAAAGCCACGGAAGACGTCGATTAAAAAACGAGTTTCTACTTTTACTTAGAATTTCGAAAATGGCTGCATGTGTTTACCGTCTCATTGGGCGCCAGACCTCAAACTCAACACAACGCATAAAAGTAGCGTTGAGTTCCAAATGTAAATTAAAATAATTTGCCGCCGCGGTCTCGCTTCGCAGGCGACGCAAATTTTGGTGATTCACGTTGTTGTTTTGCAAAGGACGGCTATGAAACGTACAAAATTTTAAAACACACGTGCTGGGCTATTGTTCTGCCAATTAGATCTTTTATTTTTCCACTTTCTCCTTGTCGTGGTTTGCTTGAAGTCCCTAATAGCATTTTGTGTAACTTTGCACTCCATGAAATGGCATCGAAACGTGTCGTAAACTAAATCAAGGGACCGGAACTCGATCGTTTGCTTTATGCACACAGCGTACTTTCGAATACAGTTGAATCTGAAATAGCTGGATATATTTTAGCTAACTCGTTTTTTAGACATTGACCACTTTTTTAAGGCTGGTTTTCATTAGCGACGGAGTCGGAGTCGGAGTCGTAGTCGGAGTCGTAAGAGCGCTTATGACCCAGTGAAAATCGTAAAACGGAGTCGTAAGCGGAGTCATAAGCTCGACGGAATCGGAGTCGGAAGAATCAGAACGTTCCCATTTTCTTCCGATTCCGCTTATGACTCCGTCGCTTACGATCTAGTGAAAACTGCATTGTCGGAGTCGGAAGTGGAAGCGGAAAAATAAATCAATCATAATGCTCGATTCCAGGCCCGCGAAAGTACAAATTTTGGCGCCAAAGACAACATGGCGGACGAAGAGCAACTTTGGCGCTTATTAATCATTATTTTGCGCAGGCAGAGACAATGCAGGAATAATATCGTTTGAAAGAGAAAGCAATCTTGGGTTCGTGATATCTATCGACGTCGAGCAACCTAGGAAGAGTATGCTAACCTCATCAGCGAACTACGACTTGGTGATCGTGAATCGTACTTTCGGTAGTTTCAGTTCGAGTGTTTTAACTTTTAATTTCGTAATTTTACCGTCAAGCTCACACATTTAAATTTGTTACGGCTATTTGTGCATTTTGGAAAGATGGAATCGAGGATTGTGATTGGTTTATTCTTCCGCTTCCCCTTCCGACTTCGACAATGCAGTTTTCACTAGATCGTAAGCGACGGAGTCATAGGCAGAATCGGTGTTCTGCTTCCGACTCCGTCGGTTTGATTTTCACTAGATCGTATCGCTCCACGCTTCTGATTACGACTCCTACTACGACTCCGTCGCAAGTGAAAACCAGCCTTTAGAGATTGACCACTTCTCTTAATCATGCTCTAGTTAATAAGCCCCGCCTAAATACAATTTCTTATTATTCATGCGACTTTCAAGTCTCATCAATACTTGAAATATTCATCCCTTTCCTATCAGACATTGCGTAAATCTGAAAAACCACGCGAAAAAGGAAATTCTAGTTAAGGAATACAGCGTACTCTCTATCGGTTTACCGGCCTAATGTTGGAAGAACACGAGTAAAGTTTGTAAAGCATGAGCGCGCAGAAGGCGAGTTCTTCTAACATTCAAGGCGAGTTATTCTGTCAGTAAACCGATAGAAAGAGCGGTCTACTTATGTTATGAAATAAGTACGGGTTTACCGGTGAGGTGATCGATAGGTTTTTGACTAATCAGGGTGCTCTTAATTTCTCAGTTATTTTATAACTTAGAGTACACCATCATATGGAGTTTGTCATCTTCCTGTCAAAGGACTTATTACACAGCGGTAAAACCAATTTGAAAATGGCCCATCCAAAAACCTGGACTGAATCGAACTGTGAGCTGATATGTATATGGATAGATAGCTGTTTTGAGTGGCTATACGAAATCATAAACGTGGATTGTGATTTACAGAAAAATTTAGATTTAACTATTGTCCTTACAGAAAGTCGCAGAAGGCTTGTCAGTTTTCACTATTCATTTGTATTTGAAAATCATATCACTTGTATCATGAGGGAGGGGAGGGTAAGGGGAGAAGAGAGACACCAGATCACCGTTAGAGCTAACTAATCAAGCAAAGTCAGCTCGAAATTCCTTTCGATTTTTTATTCTCACAGTGAGCTAGCACATATGCCCTAAAACTCCACGGGTCTGATTTTCATCTCAGCCCTCTTCAAAGAGTTGTAGTTTCTTTTCCAGCTATTCCAGCTGACTCCATGAGCATTAGCTGAGTCCTTTGCATGACGATAGACACCATTTAGGTTTGAGTGATAACAGCTATGATACCACCACCCTCCTTTATATCACTGAGCACAGTTATCGCCATCTTTGTCATTGTCCTTATCCTTAGTTGTAAAGGAATAGCCATCGTGTTGTGTAAGGGAGTCTCCAGAGGTTCCTGGAATAAAGTAAAACTTGAAATAAGCTCTTGCGAGACATTTACAGATATGTCATGCGATTTAACCTTACCTAAGAAACAAAGACACAAAATTCTCGTTATCCTCCGTCGAGAAAACTGAATGACAGTTTTGAAAAGTAAATACTAATTCCGAGTTATCATAGATAATGCCGATGAAGTTCGCCACACTACATTTTATTTAGCACAACAGATGTAGTGTATTGTAAATACACATTACAACTGTAAGGAACTTTCTAGTACTCAATCGTGTCGTAAATCTAGTCTCCTGATGAAAAGTAAAATAACTGATTACGAGTATTGTGAGGTGAATATACTACCTTGATTGTTGAATGAAATAAAATTGAATTAGAGGAATGAGAGTGATCACTTGATCCATGAACACTCCGTCCACAACAGCTTTATAATTGATCAAAACACTTCTGAGTCGTTCTCAAAAAAACAACTAAATAGAATTGTATATGTGCACGATCCTTCGCAGTAAAGCACTATTTGAGCAATAGTGAAAATCAGACCTGAAAAAAATTTCAGGCCTGTACGGGATTCGAACCACTGACCTCTGCGATACTAGTGCAGCGCTCTACCAATTGAGCTAACAAGCCAACTGGGAGCAGGCCATCAAATTAATGATCCTGCGAAGGATCGTGCACATATACATTTCATAACCGCAGTTCACACATATGTTTCATATGTTTGTTGTTGTTTAAATAGAATTGGTTACTTTGAATGAATTACTTTTAATTGCTTCAGAAAGTCTATCTGAATATTTCCCAACGCTCAACTTGTACTTCGTTCTTTCATTCGCCACTGCAAAGATGTCGTACTCGGCGTAGTCAGTTCTACCGTCAAAATCTTCCAGATCGACCCGAAGCTTCACTGAGGAATTTTTCAGGCGGCTTATTTTGTCCAGTCCGAGCCAAAACTCGCCACTGAGATTACCAAAACCATTCTTGTAGTCAGACCAGCTACGGTCGAAATCAACAGAGCCATCAAGTCTTTTCTGAAACACCGTCCATCCACCTCCGGCAGTTTTTTGGTCACAAAACACTGCAAAGCTGGGTCCAGCATTATCCGGGTTGATCATATAAACACCGCTAGTTGTTTTACCATATTTGTACACCTCGGCACAGTTCGTAGGCACTAATGAAATAAATAATAAAAAAAATAATGATAATTTAGTGATAAAAACGAGCGATAAAAAATATGACGTTTCGCTCCACGGTCATTTTCAAGTTAGTTCAAGAGTAAATTTCCGCATATATACGATTTCTGAAACAATGGAATAAAAGTAAAAATTAAGTATTTGCATATAAAAAATAGAGCTAATAACTAATAAAAATGTGCAAAAATGAGGTGTAAATAAGCGGTGAAAAGGATGAAAATTAATTAATATGAAGTGTTCAGCAAACAGCTTCACGCGAATAGAATCGCTCTGTTTGTTGAATTTTGGCTTAAGGTCCCGATGATAATGATGATAATAATGACATTAATGATAATAATGACAATCATGATAACAATGATAGTAGTGATAATGATAATAAACTTCATTCACCATAGTCATAAAAATTAAAACAAAAATTATTGTAAAATGCTTGAAAATCGAAAAAAAAAATGTGTTAAAATGTGTCTGCTAAAAATGTGACAAAAGCTAGAGGATACACACTATGATAACGATAATTCACTCTAATCATCAAAAATATTTACAAATTGTGATAAAATCCTTAAAAAATCGAACAAATACATGAAAAATGTCGACTAACAAATCATCTAAAAAAAAAAATAAAAAAAAAAAAAAGAAACTAACTAACAAATGGCAGTCTCTGAACTTTGAATATCTAGGTCTATATTAGTAAAATCCAATTTGGGCCTTCTAATTGTTATGGATCCTCTTAGGCAGACTAGGGCGGATCTTAATAATGCAAACGTAGTTTTTGCCCTGATCCAGGAAATTGTCTTTGAATAGTGTTCTCCTTTCTTGTCTGCAATGAGTTCTGCGAGGTGACTGTGATATCTGACACATTCTTGGCCCATTCCACCAGTCGAAGTAAACACAAGAGGGGTAAATGAACCATGTTCCATGTCTAGAGCACGTCTTGAGTAAGAACGCTTCTTCTCATTCTCATGCATGCGGTAAATCTGCTGCGGTTTCAGGTTTCTGTACGATTCAGCATTTGGGTGACAAACTCGAATATCAAAAATTGCAGATCGATTGTGTTCCCAGAAACCACGAGCATGAATGTCTAGCCTTGCATCTTGCGCCATGTTGGAACCACTGTTTAATTGCTCTCCTGTCGTGTCTTGGAGTGGGGGTTCGATTTCCACATCTTTGCAGACAATTCCTAAAAGCTCAGCTTCTAAGTCTCTAAGTCTCTAATAATGATAATAGTAATAATAATAATAAGGCTACAGATTATCTAAGCCGATCGGACAGGTGGTGACTCACCTTTTTTATCAAGATGATTTAAAGATCTTTGAAGCGTCAAGAGAGAAGCTAAGGAGGGTTATGGTTGCTGTGAGAGGAGTGATGAAGCACATAGGACTTCAGTGGAACGAAAGAAAGTGCTCAGTGGCCGATGTGAGAAGAGGGACATTGGAATCCGAGGAGCCAGTGAGTGTTGGGGACAGCGAAAGGGAGGTTATCAAGAGTTTGGGTGAGGGGTCACTTTACAAGTTCCTTGGAGTTATGGAAAGCACTAAACAGGATGATAATCTCAGTCTCGAGATCGCAGGCAAGACTTATTCAAAACGTCTATCTTTGATATGAACAAGCCCGCTCTCAGACTACAACAGGGTGCAGGCTTCAAATCAGTTTGCGATGCCGGTGCTAAGTTACTTGATACCCACCCAGTGCTGGCCCATGGCGGAACTCAAAAGGCTGGACAGAGAAGCAAGAAAGGTTATCGTCGAGAATGGGGGCCAGCACCCTCTTGGGTATATCTACCGGGGGGGCTTGGGGGCCGTGGGCTGAAGAGTGTTTGAACGAGAGTAAAAGAAAATTAAGGTTAAGGCTGCAGTAAGACTCTACACTAATGAAGATTCCGCTATGGATATAGTAAGGGGATTTGAGGAGAGATCAGAAGAGATGGGCCGGCGATCAATGGTGAAGAATGCCAAGAAATATGCATCTGAGTTTGGGCTCGACTTATCTCTAAAGCATCCCCAACCATTGGTCACATGTCTAACGAACGATTTGAAAGTAGCTGTGAAGAAGATTGGAATGTGGTTGAAGATTGCTGCCAAGAAAAGGGATGTTGAGGAGCTGAAAGCAGAGGGATGGCAAGGACGTTTGTTAACTGAGAGATGGGAAGATCAAGAGGTTGGAGATGAATGTTTTTCTTGGATGGGCGAGTGGAAGACTGCGCCGACTCACACCATAGCAGGACTGCGGGAACTATACCAGAAACTCCTACCAACGAAAGTCTACCACCAGGAAAAGACAGGGACTCACACGAGCGAGGATCTGAAGTGCCGCATGTGTGGTAAGGCTGCTTAAACGCAAGCACATGTGCTATCAGGTCGTGGAGCGCTAGCCCAGTCTAAATACATGATTCGGCATAGTGCAGCACTTAAGGTAATTTTCTACGAACTCTTGAAAGACCAAGACTTAATGACAACAGTAACACCGTCGTACTCTCAGAACATGCCGAAGCCACTTTACAAGAACAAGAAAGGAAAGGCACTCTGGGACATACCACTATGTGCAGAACACGCGGAGGTGAGAAACAACAGGATAGACTGCACGGTTATAGACAAGGAGAGGAAGAAAGTAATGTTACTTGAAATGAGCTGTCCATGGGTCAGTAATAGAGAGATCAAATTTGCAAAGACGAACGAGTACGCCCCGCTGAGGTACGAATTAAGAAGGAGATATCCAGAGTACAAGATTGAGCAACATGACATCATAAGAGACGCACTTGAAGGGAGCTCGCGAGGGTCAAGGAAAGCATACGCCAACTGGTTGGAAGTAGCCGATGTCACTCAGTGCTAAGAAGCATGCAGAAAGCTGTAGTCTCTAGCTCCCTTAATGCCAGGACTTTCAAGGTCCTATCGGACTAAGTTCTTCCAAAGACGTTAGTTTTAAGTATGGGTTTTTAACATTATCTCCATTTTAGGGTCTATGGGTATACCACTTTAGAACTCTTAAGTTTATTTGTGTCTGGACTTTTAAGGTCCTATCGGACTATGTTCCTTAAACGACGCTAGGTTCAAGCGTAGTTTTAATAGGTTGATGGAACATTTATTTCCTTTTAGGGTCCAGGAGCACACAATTTTTAAAGTTTAGCTTTTATCTATGTAGTAGTGACAATTGAATAGGCTACGCCTTTGGCACCCTATATCAATTTTATTTGTAATCTGAAGCATTCAGAAGTGTATGCTGCTCTAACAATAATTGCCTTCGAGGATCGCGGGTGAAGCGCTGCGCTGCGTTTGACTATAACAATCGTGATGTTGAAATCGCAGCTGCCGAAGGAGCCACTGACGTTGTTTAATGCTTCTTAGCAGTTTTGTACATAGGGTTCTAGATTAGTCATTCGCCTTTCGCTTTTCTGTATAGTAAACAACTATTCATCGAAGTGGAGGTGGTTAGTGGTGGATATTTACCTCGCCGCTTCGCGGCTCGGTAAATATCCACCGCTACGATATCTACCGCACTCGGTAAATATCCACCGTCACACACAATGCGTGACGCTTTCACGAAATAATCCTTCGCATTTCCTCGAGACGTTAGCTTGGGGCGCCTTTGCAGTCTTTACCCATCTCTGATACAAGAGGCGAACATAAACTGCTATTGAAAGTTGGTAATTTCAGAAGAAAAAAGGCAAAGGCAAAGCGAAAGGCTCGATTCGGGTACCCGTTTACGAAACATCTGCTGCACAATACGGCAATTCAAATCTAATCAATGATTTGCATAATGGTATTTTATTGTATTTGTGACGGCGAGATCTAAAAAAGGTTCGCAGATTTTTGGCTCTTCCGTTTGTGGTTTAAAATTCTTGGAGATTTTTGCATGGGCTAGCCTAGGCCATTTGTTTTTTTATTGTAGTGAGACCTTCTTTATTTTTTGCTGGGGTCACGCAAAGCAAATCACACTTTTCCTCCAACTTCATTCTCGGAGAACTGTTCGCTTTTCTGAATAAATAGTCCCCCAAAAGAATACCCGAACATGTTTTCGCTTCAAATTGAATGGAATTATATTTCATAAAATGAAATTGCATTTATCTGTTAAAATGTAGAGCTACCTATAACTACGTCCACCACAAATTTGACGTCTTCTTTCAAACTAAACTCCATTTTGATACTTCTTGCAATCTACTTGGTTGATGGAACGCGCGACACACAAACTTTTAACTTCATATTACCTACCTAACGTCCTTTGAAGCATACCGAATTCAGCTTCGAGGTTTTCAAAGCGGGCTTCTAGGGACTTGATGGAAGTATGTTGATGATAAAACAATCCAGCGACCACAACAACAACCCCAGACGCGTAAATAAACCATTCACTCGTAATAAAGTTGTTCAGTTTTCTCCTTAAGAAGCCAAATCTCTGACCACGTGGAATTTCTTCTCTCACGACTCTTTCTTGAGTATCGGTCATTGTACAAAGCAAAGCGCAAAGAGGACTACAGCAATTGTTGAAAAAGGAAATCGTACTAGACCTATAAATAATCGCGAGCTCGATTGTCCAAAGTCGCTTGTTTAGGCAAGACTGCAGTTTCGATTCTTTCTGAATCACGTCGGTTGCCTTCTAAGAATAATGGAAGTCGTGCCGGTCTGTCAACACTCTTGAACTTTCGAAGAAACGGCGTTAGACAGTGAACCCTTCACTTGCCATGTATATTCACGCTATCTCGCTGTCACTAAAGTGTTCACTCGACCGCGACAGAATGCAAATGACTCACTTTTAGTTTTACAACCATGATACAACGCAATCAGAGTGCGCACACCACCTGGTTGTGTGGCTTACACAATGCGTGTAGCCACATTATGGCAAAATCTGATTTATTTATTTATTTATTTATTTATTTGTCCACGAGAGTCAAGTGCCTGCCACGTGGTATAGTGTCGTACGGCGCACTAGTCTGAGTCAACCATTTTGGTTATGAGCGTGGTCTCGAGTAATTTTTTTTCTCAGTGATGACCGTACCGTATCACGAGTTAGTGCTCCTCACACAAATCAAAACACCCAGACCCGGCCTGTGTTAACCCTTTCTTTTTTTCAACTGGTGGAGGAAAACAGCTTTATTAGCGGCAACCATGGTTTATCACGGCAGACATGATACATTCGTCGAGAAAACAGAAAAGAAGAAAAGTAAGGATTAAGGAGGCTGGATATAGTTTTTCACTTTCCTGATGCAAGATATTTAAATTAAAATTAACGAAGCTTAGCTTTGACAAATCGCGATCACATTTTCCCCTGAAATAAAGATATTATCGTAATGACTTTATTAATCTATTGACAGGAATACTATATAATTAAAACGCTAAACTACTAAAAACTAATATTACTAATATTAAATTAACAATAAAACTAATCAGGCTATTTAAAATTCAGGAAAAAAGGTCAC
This sequence comes from Stylophora pistillata, assembly GCF_964205215.1. Lineage (NCBI taxonomy): Eukaryota > Metazoa > Cnidaria > Anthozoa > Scleractinia > Pocilloporidae > Stylophora > Stylophora pistillata. The sequence continues at coordinate 22,359,074 of NC_142524.1, forward strand.
TACGTAATTTAAACTAAAAATAAAACTAGAAGTAATCTTGCGCTTGTATAAATGTAAAATTTACAATAAGGCTAGTAAACTATTTACTAAAACAATAAGGCTAAAGGGCTAATTACGAAATTCGATACAGAAAGGGGTTTACAAATATGAGATTATTTCATAAAAATAGGTCAGCAGCTGTACAATTTATTTTAAAACCATCTACAGATTTACTTCTAAAAAGGGCTGGTGCGATACTCTGATGCTATTATTTACAGACTTTAATATTTCGAAAGAAATCCTGGTCCTGAGCCAGCTAATAACAAATGGGTAACCTTCAACGTCCGTCTCAGTCTGCCAATTTCTCCGCTAAGTGTTTTATAAACATTTTGTATTCTTCGCCCCTCCCGCCGTTGGTTCCAAAAATAAGTGGGGTAAAGGAGACCATCTCGACTTCTAGTACCCTTTCTTGGTACTTTCTCTTCTTCTCACTCTCCTGTTCCTTGAAAATTGCTGCAGCTGATTTCCCCTGGTTAGTCTTAGAATTGACATGCGTCACTCTAACATCGAAAAATGCTGTCACTCCGCGCGACCAGAAGCCATCAGCCTTCGCATCCAATCTCGCGTCGGAACTTGTCGTGGCTGATCTTAAATCCATCGCTTCATTGTCCAATGGCTGGAAGTGAGGCTCCATATGGACATTCTTGCACACTTTGCTGCGGGAGGTTAATAGATTTCTCACTCCATCATGGCGTTGAGCCACAAATGCCCCCTTTTTACATGACAAGGTATGGCTTACGTTAAATGGCTCACCACAAGCACAAGTAGACGGTATGTCCTGCAGTGGTAAATTGTACCGCAATCGCAAGGAATCCCTAAATTCTTGCTTATTCAAAGTCAAACCCTGATATTTGAGGGGTATGGCATCGAGCCAGGAACTTGCACCTTTGTCTCTGGCTTGCTGTGAGACGCAACAGCTCAGGTCGAGGGATGCATCGATACTCTCGATTTTAAACCTTGTGTTCTCTGCCTTTAGTGACCGCAGGTCTCTCTTTAGTTTCTCTACCAATTGCTCATTTGTATTCATGATTTTACTTTGAGATTTGATAGACTCAGCATGTTGTCTGGTGAAACGTTTTGACGCTGAGTACTGTTGTGGGGCTTCTGTTGTCAAATCAGGTATTCCCAGGCCGCCTTGCGCTGGTGTTAGTGTCACGAGTTCGCTCAATTCATCTGGGAGTGGTTCTGCTTGACCGAATAGGATGGGGAGATACATCTCATCAATGCCCTGCTGTACAGGGTCTACGTATTCTTCGAAAGACTCAATAGTTCGCATACAGTAAGTGAATTTAGATTTGTATCCCTGGATGAATACAATATAGGCTGCATTTCTGTTAAATAAAATCTCTAGGTCAATTGTAAATCTTAGTGGGTAAAAAATTATTAGCAATGTTAAAGTAATGTTACCACAGTGTATTACTCATTAGAAGTAAACGTTGAGTTTACCAAGCTTTGTGAATGGCTGACAGCATTAACTCTAAATGCTAAGAAATCTAATTTCGTTATATCATGCGATCTTATAATGTGATATTTCGATATAATCATAGAAAGAAGCTATCTTTCCAACTGACGATAAATATATTTGACATCGATAAAATGTCATATTCACGATTAAATGCAAGGATTATGTAAAATATATTGGCATACTCATTGACAAGAATCTTAACTGGAAAACCCATATTGATCTCATTGTTCTAAAAATGAGAAAAACCATTGGTATGATAGCTAAACTGAGACACTTTGTACCCCTTTCTATCATTGTAAAGTTATATCAGTCTCTTTTTCTCCACTACCTTACTTATGGAATCAGCTCGTGGCGTCAAGCGTCACAGTCAACTTTGGATAAGCTTCTTCTCCTTCAGAAGTGGGTTATTCGTTTATAAACTTTTCTCCAAAGTGTGAACATGCTATTCCTTTTTTTATTAATCTTAAAATCCTGCCTGTTCATTTTGTTTATTTCGAATCTGTTTCTTTTTTAATGTATGATATTCAAAATAAACTAGCTCCTCCCTGTATTCAAAATCTATTTGCCTATATCTCAGATATACATTCCTACAACGGCAGATCAGCAACTACCAACAAATTTTATGTATGTCCTCTCGTCTTGAGCAACTTAAGAATTCTTTTTCCGACTTTGGCGTGCAGCTATTGAATGCTTTACCTGACAGTATTAAAAAATCTGTCCATAGAAATTTATTTAAAAAACAAATACATGAAATACTTATTAATATCTTCAAACAACAGAACTTGTATCTCACACCATCTTTAATTCTTGAAATAATTAAAAATTTGTAAACCTCATCAATCTTCTGGCTACGACCAGTATAGCGAGGTCTCTTTCTATTTCCTGTTATTATTATCATTAAATTAATTAATTTACTATTTCAATTTTAATTTACTACTTATTGTAATTTAAACTACTGTTTTCTTAGTGTAATCTGAACTGCTGCAAATTCGAAAACTTTTTAAGTACCTAGTGATAAACCTAACTTAATTATACCTACCCCCCTCCCCAACTACTCTTCAACTAATTGTGGGTAGGCACTTCTCAAATTGTAACTGTTGTAAATCAATGAATTGTTGTTGTTGTTGTTGTAGTTGTTGTTGTTGTTGTTGTTGTTGTAGTCGTTGTTACTCAATATATCATTCATTAAAATATTGCTTGTGTTCTGATCTTGTTAGGCGCCTATCTTTTTTCCCTAAATTCTTTCATTTACAGGCCCATATCCACCTACCTCGACTGAATTGTTCTGTGCTCTTTATTTAAAATACAGTCCCACAAAACCTAAATACAATAATTATCGTAACTGATTTGCTCTCAACCAACTGAGAATAGAACTTTGTGCCAAAATGGACAATAGAAACCTACGCTCAGCATTATGTTACTTTACATGTATGTTTTGTCCAAAATTAGCCATACATCCAAATTAAGCTCCCAATGGCTTCTAGTGTAGATTACATCATTTCCTGAATGTCCCGGCCCTTCTGGAAAGTTTTGTGCTCGTTCCTTATGTACTGGTACACAAAGTGCTAAAAATATTCATGTGAAATGCTTCTTTAGAGTTAATTTCATATCATTTGCCTTGGAAAGACAACCAACCTACAAACTTCAGAACTCAATTCCACTTCGTTACATAAGCAAATCGTGACTGAATCTATAAGGCCACCATGGGAGATGATGCTGACGTTTCTTTTAATTCCTAAAATCCTCAGGTTACTTGTGCATCCTTGGGTGTTACTTGTCAAAACATGTGAGACCTCAATTACAAAGTTTGGCAATTAACCCCTCATCTTGAAAATGAACATTTCAGGACTATTGTATGCTAGTTATCTTTTTTTATCAATTAACAGGAACAATATTGAAAACGATTTAAGTGTAATCAGATATTAGCTCTTCTAATTGAAACCCAATGAGACACCAGACACTAAAAAGCAGCTCAATTTCGTAAGCCACGCAAGTACGCATTACGGACCTACTTTTTATGCATAGCTTACAATGCGCGCTCCGTTTGGGCAAAAATCTAATGTATATCTGCCTGTTTACCAATATCTGCCTGTTTACCAACACGATAATCACATCGCCACCTCCCTTGCGCAGGAGGTTCGCAGTTACCTCTTAACCATTGTTGCTTTCTCCTTGGGTAACATTTCTTTATTTGGAAAAATATTGTGCCACAAAAATTATGCCTCAGGAAGCTCCTTAGGATGTTATCCCTTGGCACATCATCTAAAAAACTCAAATTTTTTTGAATGGATTTTGGCGCTTTTGCGATTGGACCCGAATAATTTGATTTTATTCGACTCTTCAGCTTCATTGGTAACATGACAAATTTTTGTCTCTGGGTATAGATAATAATTGAGAACGGAATTTGTTTATTCGTTTTCTTTCGTCAGAATAAGATTTAGCCTGCTTCAAAAAAACAAGTTTCATTAAAAACGAATCGCACAATACACTGGAAACGAAATTCCAGATATAAGATGGTGGAGGAAATTCTTTTGCTAAATAGTCTGCAGAGCAGGCCTAATTTTGGCGAGGCAGTGATCAGTATTTTCTTAGCGAAAATTATGGACGTCATCTTTGATTTGAATGGAAGCTGAAGGCTGGAGAAAGAAAGAAATTAGGGACTGGTCATTTATTAGAGGTATGGGGGGGGGGGGGGGGAGTCGGGCTGATACATTTTAATTTTCCTATACATAATTTCACGTGGGCCTATTCTCGCCCCTGCATAACATAACGTGGCCCCTCTTCGAGTCTGTACATGAAATAAGATGACCCACCCTCAACCACAGAAATATTTTAAATAAAACTTGAATAAAACTCGCCGAACTATTTAAAGCAAATAGCGAAAATAAGAGAAAGGCATAGAAGAGAAAAGCTGGACGAGAATAATAAAGTTTTGGTTTAATCTCCAAACTACTGTCTGATGGTAAGAATCCAGTTAAGGAAGTCAATGTGGCTGCTCTAATATCCTTAAAAGGGACACAAGTTTACTGGCTAAAGCAAATGATAGAAAGATTCCTTACAAGTGATCAAGCTTGTACACTAATTAAAGAGTACTTGCCCTCTATCAGCTCTTCAAACAGTGAATCAGAGGACAGTGATGTTGAGTAATATTAAGTTATACATGGAGTTTTTTTTTCCAATGTGAAAGAACTGCTCTACACCATGTTATGTTGGTTTGTTATTGCATCATTTTGATAATAAATCGTATTTGAATTGTTGATTCCTTCAGTGTTGTTTCTTTTTTGTGGAACGGAAATTGGAATGCACAAAAATACATAGCCCCTCAGAAATGGTTGGACAATTTTATGCAGGCCCCCCCCCCCCATATTTTTAGGTGCGAAAAAGGTATGACCCCCACCCTATTTTCACTAACCCACCCCCCTCTAATAAATGACCGATCTCTTATTACCAAGGGGATTAGTAACAATGGAAAAAAAAAGGAAAGGAGGGAGTGAGTGTGGAGAGTGGATATTATGAATATTTCGCCCTTCCCCGTCCCCTCCCTCTACCGTTGCCCCTAACTACAAATCAAACATAACTAGCCGGTTGAATAAACCGCGATCGCGCGCTTCTTAAAAGTAACTCACCATAATAAGACGCCTGCACTGCAGGCTTAGCTTCTTGCTGAAGGGCTTAACTTGCTCGCCTTGACTTCACTGTTAAGGTAAAGAAAATGAAGAAAATATTTTAACTAAGATTTCTTAAATTTTTCTGGCATTTTCAAAGGATGAAGTATTCTAAACGTTGTTCTCACCCATAATTTCACCCTAAACATCAATTAATGTTTCGCACGCTGGTTATTATTTTTAGAAAATTATCAAATTAAAGCTTATTTCTCACCAAGAATTCTACTACTTGACTAGAAAAAGGTATATTCTAGCTCCAGCTATCCAGCATAATCAATGAAAATGTAAGCCATGAAATCTCTTACCACTCGTTACTGGTGTGGGCAGTAGTCGGCTAAGAACTTTAGACACTGTTATTTGTGTTTCTCAGAAAGTTTTCGGACCATATTTCTGGGCTCGCCTACTTGGAGCTGGCCATTTTCTCACACCTTCTTGCACAACAGCTTAAAACAATTTTGTTAGGTTTGTCTCTTGGCTATGCAAGTTGAATCTTGGATTCTCTAAACCGCTGATGTATCAAAGGAGAGAAAATTCATTCAGGTTCCTTTTCTTGTTCTATTATCATATAGTAAAATTTCAATCCAGAAAAGTTTTTTATAAGTGAACTGTATATCATATGAACTTTCAGTTTGTATTAAAACGACCTCGCTCCCCCACAAGTTCTGCCTATGAAATCCCTCACCTTTCATTAATACGTTAGCAAAACGGCCTAAGACGGTTTGCGAACTACCCAGAGACATTCGCGAAATGACCCAGGACGTTCGTGAGCTGGTTGTTGGTGGAAGATCTCATAGGCGCAACGACCGATACCTTATATGTAGTGTTGGATCGTCCGGGTGAGTGTGTCACCCGGACGATCACACTACACTTTCACATGTTACCCCCGGGTTCAAGCCATTTACTGCATTACCGATAACTTCATATGATTAGAGCGATATTCAAATGAAAGTTGAAAGCTATATGATATTGCTTTGGTTTCTCTTTGCTACGCTATGCGCTGGTTCCAAAACTTGAAGGCGTTTTCAGTGACTATTGCACTACTAAGGTGGACAGTGATATTGGTGTGCGTTTTCGCTTTTTGGAAACTATTTGATTGTTAACTTGAGATATACCTTTTCAGCTCTGTGGCTTGAACAATCATTTTCCATGTCATCTTTTTCATCTTGTTTTTAAGAAACAGTCAATGATTTCACTAACAGAAATTAAAATAAAGCCTAACTCACTGGGACAAACGGCATTGTAGCATTGTGAGAAAGGTTTGAATGTGTTGTGTTTATTGACGTCACAGAGGCTAACTAAATAAACGCAAGTAATTGATGTTGCACGCGCGGTTTATTAATCACCTATCAGGGTTTTAGATGACTTTCTGTTGCTAAAATTGTTACCAAAGTCACTCAAATAAACTGAGCCAATAACGTAAAAATGAGAAATAACTTCAACTTCAGTCTCATCTCGAAACCTGATCCTACGGTGTTGGCCGTGGAAGGTCAGGATACGAGAGTAACTTCAGTCTATACTATGGGCCCCTGAATAAGCAGTCTCTAATCGCATCCCTCCTAAATTGACAAATATATGCTTAATAAGGCAGCTCGGAGGCTTTGAGAAAAATCAATTTTTCTAATAGAAGAGCGAATTATTGTGTACCAAAATAGACCTTGTAATAGTTGATTTAAGATCGGATAAATAAAGCGACACTGAAAGGTCAAGATTGGAACATGATTTGAATAACTTCAAATTCTATTCTATCGGTTGACCAATCTAATTGTTGGACGAAACGTGGATACGAGTCACCCACTGTAGTACCGTGAGACAGAATGGGGGAGACAGTGGTAAGACACATTATTTCTTAATGAACCAGTCATTATCATTCGCCAAGGGCAAGGGTTGAGGACTTTTTTAGAGGGGGGGGAGAGGGTGGGGAGTCACATGGTTTTCAGGGTGAAAGGAGGGAGAACATAAGAGCTTAACGAGCCTTAGAAAGGGATCAGGTAAAATTTATTGTGACACCACCAAAATCCTCCTCACTCTTTCCCCCTTCCCCTCCCTTTCGGATAAAAATAACAAACGATCCCAAATGATGGAGAGACACACATCTTTTGAGGCTATCAAAATGTGACTCGATTGCAGTTATAAATGAGAAGATGTTGTTCACCAACTTAAGCTTACAACGGAATTCATGTAGAGCATTGTTATTCAAGATGGCAAAATCAGTGACAGACCATAATCTTGCGTTCGGTGAGTTCTTGACGACCGAAAGGCTAGCGCCAAGACAGTGTGACAACGCATCAGGAGCGAGGACCTTGGGAACTAGGCTGTCGTAGGAAAGGTTTGATTGGTTGTGACTTAAATGGGTACTCCAAAATCGGGTTTCCGCGTAAAGACTGGAACAGAATAATTTATTTTTCCGTAAGTTATGAAGTAATAGGCAATAATGGTTCCAGTCCTTACTCGGAAACCTGATTTTGGAGTATCCATTTAAGTCACAACTAGGTTTGATTATTGTCAGAGCGCGGGCGACTGGGCGAGTCTCTCAAAGTTCTTAATAAGTTATACCGTGAAAGGAACCAAACATGATTAAGCCAACCGGCTTGCTTCAAGGAACATTTAAATAAAAAGAGTGCTTTTTGCCAGTAAAATAAACAATTATGAACGATTCACAAACTTATACTATTTGATCAGTGGGGTGTCCAATTAATCGTCTCTGACCGAAGAAATGAGATGGATTGTCAAGACAACTCATGGCCGTCTGTTGGTCGAGATAACAATGACTTTTTACAGAGATGGCCGTAGAAATCCCTTTTATATCGGTTAAGTTTATATAATTCACAGTTTAGTTCTCGTTAATTACCATCGCTATTGTAACGACTCCAAATGAATTGTGCCGTTAATGGGACTCTCTAAGTAGAGCAAGATTCCTCTAATTGGATTTGCTTTTGACATTCAAACAACCCTTTTGTTTGACTTGAATCTGTTATATCAACTAAGGCGCGAATTGCAGCTTAATCTCGTTGACCTAATCCCTTCGCGAAGAGGAAAATGTAAAAACAGCTTTTAGTTCTAACAGATTAAGATGTACTGAGGCCATGTGTAACAGCGAAGAGACGAAGAGTTAAATGTCAACTAAGCCATGCAAGCTAATCACTTTCATTCCACTTAAGACAAGTGCATCATGTAGGTGACACTTCGTGGCACTTGATCATGAACACCGAAATGCCTGACGTTTGGTTTACTGACGCGCTAAAATATAATGCGTCTTTAACTGAAAGTAGCCAGCGAAAACAGAAGGCTAGCTTCTGATCTGATAGCAACAGACAACAGAGTTTTTATTTCCTGTGCCTAAACGAAAAGAAGAATTAACTCCCTGAAAACGGTTAAGGAATAATCTTGTTGTTCTAGAGAACAATGCCTCAGGCTTTTCAGGAACCACTGACCATGAAGCAACAAGGTGTTATAACTTCAAGAGATCTCGACGGTGTGTTTGCCAGCTGTCCTAAGGATGATTTATTGGACACGCCTAAACAATCAACACGATTATCTAGAAAGCAGAAATCCAATAAGATATCAGGCGGCGAGTTATGGATCTCAAGTCATAAAATTAACACACGTCACTTTTCGATATTTACTGTGAAGCAAGATTCAGTTCTTGAGCAGTAGGATACCATTTGAAGACTCTATTCACGTCAGTTACAGGATATCGAAGATCTCGCAGTTGTCAAATGGCTTCGTCAGAAAATTCCTCGAAGAGCCGACCATAAATCCAATATCGTCAGCTCTTATTCCAGTGAAATATTACTCCGAACCATCTGCATTGGAAATAGCACGCCTCGTCGTTGAAACTTCGTTGGCTGTTCTAGGAGTTTTGAGCAATATCCTGGTTTGTGTGGTGATTTCATGATCAAGAATGCGAACCAAAACAGCTATAGATTGCTATTTATTTAATCTGAGAATCGCTGATATTGGGGTATTGACTATCGTTTTCCCTATGGCTGTACTACAAGAATAAGGTAAGAAGTATTTTCCCCTTGGGAAAGGGATTTGTTTATAAGTATACCCTATTATTGACAAATTTTACGGGGCTTCCGTTTGGTTCTCTATATATTGGTGTCTACTGTAGTCGCTCTCTGGCCACCACTTCAATAACAGTTGTTGCAATTTGGGTGGTTTCCTTCACAATTGTTTCGCTCCCTCTTTTCTTCGTGACCGAATTCGGGGAAAAGTCTTCGTCTTGCTTTGTGAACTGTTTGAGAAAACCAAGTTTTCTTCTCTGGAGGCAAGTTTATACTATAACTTTGACGATCTGCACTTACGTGTTTCCCCTTGTAATTATCTCTTGAACGTATGTTCAAATCGGAGGTCGTCTAGCACAAAGTACGGCGTCTTTCACAAGGACATTGAACGGAAATGCAGCACTGTTAGCGCAAAACGGAAGAGGAAGGAAGAAAATCACCGGCTAAAAGAAACACCAAAGCGACGAGGATTCTTACCCAGCTTGTTGCAACATTTGCAGTATCGATACTTCCTATCAACATCTTCCGCTTGGTATCTTTGTACTGGCCCCGTGTTTTCTTCCTGGAATATTTTTGGGTTTTGTATAATGTCCTGGTTATTTTTACGACTGCGAATTCAGCTTTTAATCTATTATTTATTCTATCGTAAGCAGGGAATTTCGTCGTGTTTTCAAACGACCGTTTCTCCGAGGAAAGCAAATAATGAGAGATTGGACTTTTCGAAGTACAGCAATTCTTGAATCACATGTGAGCTTCTGTCCCAACGAATGGCCAAAGCTAGAGGTTTTGAGGGAAACCGATCTATAGGAAATTTGTTTAAAAGTTAAGTCACTATTTTTCAATGATGTAGGAAGCGATTTGACGAGAAAAGATCTTGAAGAAACGTCTGTGTTTAAATACTCTCTCAAGACTTTGTCTACTAACTATGAACACACAAACTAATCTCGTTCATCAGGTAAATCTAGATTTGAAGACCTGTTTGGTGTCATCTCTGAACTTTTTCAGTGAGACACAGAAAACAGTATGTCAAAGAGTGATTTATTGCTTCGGATGTCGCAGAGAGAACATAAACCACCGGGAAAAGATGAAAGATGCTTCGAAGCGGCACTCCTACACAATCCTTGATTCGGATCACGTACATCGGTCCAAGCGCGGGATTTACAGTGCCCTAATGATATTAAAAGTTGCTACAACTTTGTTTAGCAGTAATCTGTGAAAATGAGATTTTGATAGTAGCAAACAACCACTTATCCTCGAGAGTTCTATTCCAAACGTGTACAATGTTACTAAATCGCACCAGCGCAATCTCTCAAGGATAGGAGTGTTTTTTCCCTTCTCTCCTGCTTATTTGCTTTCTTTTGTTGACTTTGTGTCTTTGCCGCCGGTGAAGCTAAAATAAATATAAAGTTGAAATGGTAAATTGGTCACCGTAACGATTACAAAAGTTGACGTTTCGAGCGTTAGCCCTTCGTCGGAGCGAATTGAGGAATTGTGGGTTGTGTGTGCTTTTAAAGGCAGAAAATGGAGCTACGTTATTAGTGGGAACATGTCAACGAGAAAAACAAGAATAAATCAGTGGAATGAAAAGCGTTCGATGATCCCTGTGGGATTTAGACTGCCGGTTTGAAAGATGAGCTTTTGTTCAAGATTTTACGGCTTTCTGTGCTACCTAAGTGTAAGGAAAGACCGCAGTTTGCCATATGTTTCTAAGCAACATATGGGGTCACGTGACACTACAACGTGGCACCAATCGATGCAAGATGTCTAACTGACTAAGGTGAGCAAGTTTGGCATGTATAAGGATTTTTTTGACAAATTTATACTAAATAATGTGTTCCAGTCTCGCTTTCATGCGTAAGATCACGTGACCTATGTAAATTAGCATAAATCAACAGGGAGGATCATGCCCAATCATGTGAGCAAGTTTGGTGTATTTTCGTCAGTTATTAACAAAGTTGTGAGGAATTATGTGTTTTAGCCTCGTTTTCACGCTGGATTTCATGGGTCAGAATTTAACCCCCCCTTAAAAGCCGTCTGAGCAAGTGGCAAAGCTGGCACCAAAACTTTTCATGTTTAGTAGGACTAATGAACACTTTTACACTAGGTGCTGGCTTTCAGCACGAACTTCACACGGGACCTTATTTTATGACCTTTGCTCCCAGACTTTTAAGTGAGAGCAAAACGTACCGCGTGATATCCACCTGATAGACTTTATCCATTGAGTAGTGGTGGGTGAGATCGCTAATCGCAACATACAGCAAATAAATAGCTACCACCAACTTTTTCTTTATTTCTGTTAATTTTCAGTTTTATTCTTTTTTAAATCCTAAAGGTGGCGGAGCCAAGTAGTAACCTAACAGTTCTAGCTGCCCTTCAAACATGTGCACCCACGTTTTCGATAACTACACGAGAAGTATCTAGGCTGCGGTTGTATTCATTGTAAAGAGTTTTATTTCAACCGAGAAACACTTCTCTGTGGACAAATTATTCAGCTGAAAAGTAAATATCTGAAGTAAATATAAATTTGTGTCAAGCAAATCAATTTGTCTTGCGATATTAGAAACTAAAAAGTGCTGCCATTAAATAACAGTATGAAACCACTCCTCTCCATAAATTTAATTCCTAAATCCCCCGACAGAGTCTACGGTAAATCTTTTCCTTTACCAGCAATTTTCGTTATTTACATGTCGTCTTACTCTTCATTCAAGTTTAGTTTTCAGCAAAAATAAAGTACTCTTAGTTTTTTCAAAGATTAAGGCAAAAGATTTTGGAAATTCACAGAAACAATTTCCACATTTACAACTGAGTCTGGATGTACAGACTGCAAAATGCCACTCATCAATGTGGTCACGAAACTCAGCAACAGTTACTGAAAAAATGATGGCTTGCCAGCCTTTTATGTTGCCTCTTATACCCTTTTCCTCACAAGCGGTTTTCAGTTGCTTGCCAAAATTACTTAACGAGTTAATTAAAACAAACAAATAGACAAACGAAAGTACGTGACTTCGTCTCCAACCCAGTTCAGTCGCAGTTCAGCTCGAGCGCAAATGAGTTAAACAAATTCTGAGTTCATTTACAAGGGTGAAGTAAAAATTAAAAGATTATTTTGTTAATGTTTCCACACCTAACTGGAAACCGCACGTAACCTCTACTTTGTGGCAATAATCAAAATACCTCCAAGTTCTTCGCAATCGGCGATTGACTCATTCACAATTAATTTTTCGGACGCGATTACTTAAAGTAGTTGCGAGAGCATAGTCTGTAAGAGCGGTTGAACTTCCCGTGAGTCGAACTGCTTTTAAATTCGATTTTAACTCGTAGTTTTGTTTTTTCATCAATTAGTTTTCCTGGACGATTGTGTCTGAGACGCTATCACTGCTTGCACACCACGTTGAAATGCAGCATTGTATGCCGGCATAAATGCCTGAAAAGTAAACAATAATGATGAAAAAACGGTTAATCATTTAACTGGGAGAAGCTATTTCCGTGTATCTTCTACTTACACTGTCAACACTTTTTCTCTCAAACACGCCAGGAGATGAGACAGACTTGTCCGTGAGAGGGAAGTGTCTCGATAAAGCGTCGCTTCTTTCAACAAATTTACCAGGAACGTCGCAAGAAAGGAGTTCACGTTATAACTTGAAAGTGAAAAAGTTATTATATAATCCACCACATAAGCTATATATCTTAAGCCTCGCACTCCGTTTAGCAGATTTCACTTCGCATTAGTTATCACAACACTCGCTTAACCTTTTTTTAAGTGTGTAACCTAGTAACACATTCACACCAATGCACCATAGTTAGTTAGCTCTTACGGCAAAACAGGTGACATTCGCCAGCTAAAGATGGCAGACCAGCCAGCGTTTTTGGCCGGCCACCGGCTCTTGTTAACAACTCTGAACATGTACCTAGTTCCTACTCGATTTCCGGTATTTTAAATAATGTATCCTTACCTCGTCCCAAATAACTTCTGCCACGTGATCCAGCTTGGCTCCATATTCTCTGAACTCCCCACTGAATCGAATGTAAGACCACACGACAATAGCTAACAGACCGGACCATATCACCAGATTGCACATGCGCACAAACGCCACCAATCCAATCGAACCGAACACACTTGAGAGAAAGTATCCCAGAACCACTAGCGTAAAGAAGACGGCCGGAGTGCGGGCAGCATTAAAGATGTTTTTGCCGTCATTAAGTTTAACAAAGTTCTCAAATGCTTCACCGATCTCCTTCTTAAGTCTCTCGGCGTATTCCTGGCTAAATTCACTGCCTCCCATCTTCCGAGTGCCGTGAAACATCGCCAACGAGGTTTCCATCGCTTGCTGGTGTTTCTTTTCTAGTTCATGCGGCGCTAAGTACGGTGTGTCGCCGCCACACAGCTAAGAAGAAATAATAATAATAAACAAACAAACAAAAAAAAAGCAGGAATATATTGGAAACCTTCTACCTTTGTCTGTGTTTGCATTTGTGACAGCACTTGTCAAAACGTTTGACTTAGGTCAGCCCCCGTTAAAACAACACCCCGTGCATTTGAAATCCTGCGTTTTAACTCAGCAGCAACAGTGCTCTTTCTAAAACTCACTTGCTGTAAATACGCTTGATTGCAACCTACATGCATGCTCATAGTTTGAGCCACATCAGCCCGCCGAAGAAGGAGAAGAAGAAGGAGAAGAAGAAGAAGAAGAAAAAAGTGACAGGTAAAAATAAAAAAAATAAAAAAAAAAAAAAAAAACCGGGGCAATGGGGCATAAATTTAATTTTTTTTCAAGTATTTCAACTCACTTGTTCCATCTGTTTTGAGTAAGAGTCTTTCGAGCTTGCAAGAGCTGCAAGGTTGTTAGCTTCAGCCGTAGCCTGGAAGAAACGCAAAAACGATCCATAGATAGACTAAAATTCATATCTCTCTCCTGTGTCAGAGTCACTTGCCAATAACTCGCTATTCACTAGCAGAAAACTTACCAGCAACATAGACTTTGGTTGCGGTAGTTCTTCACCTTGGAAAATCTTCATATAGGCCTGTTGAAGACAAACGGACAGACAAACAGACAGAGATTCGCTGGAACGAAGGTATAACGATCAAAACGTCAGCTTAGAAACTCTATACAGTGGCCAGTTTACATCCTTAACTTAGTTAGACAAAAAAAAAATTATCTTGTGAGACAGACAGTCGTCTTCATTTAATTGTAAGGCTCAGGGTGGTCCTTTCAGGTGCCTGAAAAGAACCTGCTACGACAGGAGCCCTAAGCATAGTTACATATCAAATGTCATGTTAAAGTTGAATAAAACTAATGTAAGCTAAAAATCGCCGATAGCGTGCCTTTTGCCACCTTTTTTATCATCCACCGCAATAATTCACCCGTAAGGACAGCTAATCATATGACCATTTTGTCCTATGAGCTTTCAAAAAGACTCAAGGAACCGAGTTAAAGAGCTAGCCCGCTGAGTTCATCAGCGTAAAAAATAAACGAGAAAGTCACTCGCAATTTTCGGTGACGATCGAGCTATGAATCGCCTTGTGGGTCTCCAGCTTACAAGCCTCGTAAGAAGAAGCCCGATGACACAATTCTGCAGTTTTGCCACACCTTAAAATACTCCAGCAGCCCTCTGCACGTCACTTCTCCGCCATTGATACTCTTAACAACAAGGTTTTCAGAGGAAAGCACCGAAGGGGTCAGTTCTCGTAACTGCACTTTGAATTCCTCATCAATCTCTAAAGAATAAGTCAAGACATTTTGTCAACTCGACAAGATTGTGACCTAGAAAAATTCCCATAGCAAAGAGTTAACGCGGATTCCGATCACCACTAGTGTGGTAGTCTAAATAGAGCAACTCTCACAGTAATCCACATTCCCCAGGTGAGAGTAATTCTGAAAAAGGACTGTTGTCGGTGCTAATGACTGACTTTCCGACCACCTGACCAGGGGCAATTATCCGAGAGTGAAGTGAGGAGTTGTTTGTCGGCGCTGTGTTAATGCTTACTGCTGATGATGTATAGAGCAATTCTTGATTAAGTGTCAAAGCACTCCGAAACTGCTTTGTTTTTGCTTTACTTCACTCTGTAATTGGTCCAGAAAACTCGCGCCCCTCTCTCAACCAATCAGATGCAAAACCAAAACCAATCACCACTTGGTTGCCCGCGTTTTCCCGCGCTTTAGACAGCTTGGTTGTTTTACCTTGAGTTCTCATTGGCTCTTAGAGTTTTGTCTCCTTTCTTCTAATTGGCCGTTGTGATTACTTCCGTTTTGCGACACTTAATCGAAAAACGCTCAAGGCAGATTTCTTACGAGGTTAAAATGTAGCAGTTTGATTTCTTCCGGTGCGGTGCCAATATTTGGAGAAAGATCTCTTTTGCATCACATGAAGACTGTTCATAAGGGACCTTAAGGGGTCAGGGACAGCAACGACGAGGAGCGCGTGTATTAAAAAACAAATCGATATTTCTCAACAGAATTTAGCGAATGGCCGGATGTTTTTACTGTCTTTTACAGCACCGCACCTCAACTTCGGCATAACGTAAGTGGGAAGCATCGACTTTCAAATTGAAACTGAAATGATTTGCCGTCGGAGTTTCTGTTTTCAGATCACACAAATTTTGGTGATTTCACGACTTTGTTTTGCAGAGAACAGCTCAGAAATGTATAAAGTTCAAAAACGCACGTACTGGCTAATGTTCCGCTGCCCATTAGACCTTTTGTTTTATCACGTTCTCGTTGCTGTCACCGTCGTGGTCTGCTTAAGGTCCCTTAATATTATCCTTAACCATACCAACCTCTCAGACTGCCGTCAAATGAGGGATTTGTGGCCACTTTCAAGCCAGGATGTGGCATCAAGAAACAGCCAATGTCACTGAAACACGACTTGATGTGCTTCCTCACTTGCATCAGTTCAGAATGTTGTTTTTCTGTCAGACGAAGCCGTTTCTCTAAAAGATTGTTCCCACCTTTGGCTCCGTAATTTTCTTCATAAGGAAAGCTCCAATCTCGAACCAGAAACACCAGTCTCTGAAAAATACGATTATTAAGAAAGGTACTGAGACTTTTCCTCTTAATTAGAAAAAAAAAACAACAAAAAAAAAAACAACAACAACAACAAAAAGAAAGAAAAAAAAAAACCATGAAAGATCGAGGAAGGGTAAAATTGTACACCGACCCCTCCCTGAAACGTAGCTCATTCAACTTAACCCATTCACTCTCGGGTTCTGATTAGTAACTGACCTTATCGTCTCCCATACAGGCGGCCCAGGCGTAAGTGAGTATTACTAAGTAAGTAAGTTTATTTATTCACATTAAACACAAAAGAGCTTACGACAAAGCTCGTAAGACCGTGCACGTGCTAAATACTAGAAAATATGTTATAACATAGTATAATAAAAAGTATAAAAATCGTAATCTTTTACAATTTATGATTTATAACCCGTCCCTTCCAACCCGAAAATGTGCAGTAAGAAATCCCCAACTACTATAACCACTATGATTGTCCGAGAGTTTTACCAAGCCTACCCCTCACAGTTTTACGACGTTGAGCAGTACTACCAAATTTGGGCTAGGGCTACCAAATAAGGTGGTGAGCAAGTGCGCGTGGAAAAAAAAACAAGAAGGTTGTGAGAGCGCGAGTTCATTGAAAGTTTTTCCATCGAATTTAGTGAGAGTTCCGTGAATTAGATTGAAGCGGAATAAACCAGGAAACTGTGTTATTGTGAGTTCTATGGGCTGTTTTATTGTTCGGCTCATGATGTATAATTCATCATTAATTAACCGTCCCTTCTAACTCGATTTATATATGAAATATGTAATACTGAAGAAATCCCCAACTACTTAAACTATTATAATGTTCAATTAAATATCGGTAGCTCTGTTATCAAACATGCCTCTTAAAATAGCAATAATTCTAAGTGAAACTCCTTCAAAGCTGTTTTAAAAGCCTTGATGTTCTCACTTTTCCTAACTTCCATATGTAACTTATTCCATAGTTTACTGGCAGTGAAGGAAAACGATTTATGCAGTCACTCAGAATTAAAATGAAGTTGAGCCAGACTACAAAAAAAGTACACTTGGGCCACCTGTGGTCTCTCATACAATCATTCTGATGTGAGTTTGGAGAATTTGGTCTTGGGCAACAGAATATTGTAATCTCTTGTCTTGGATCAACTAATAATCCCCTAATTTTAATTTTTCTTTATTCTCATCATTGTCTGTTCGATGCGACCCCTTTTCCGAGCACGATCGCCTATTTCACCATCGGCAGCCACTTCTGGAAAAGTTACTAAAACCCTTGGGTAGAGGACTGGACATTAGGAACAGGAAGGAAAATATTGGAATTTTGAAGCACATTTACCAGACAGTTAAAGCACCGTTATCCAAAATTATTTTCGGAATGCCTAAAATGCTAATGAATAATTATCTACATACAAGACTGATGAAAAGCCACGATCTAAAAAGGTTCATAAGTGGGGTTTGAGGTCCTCACTTTTGGTTTGGTCAACGCAGAATGAATAATTATTACTGAATTTCGAAGCTTATGCTCTGCCTTGATTTGCTTATTTTCTGCGAAAAATCGTCGTCACAGTGTCCTGTAACAACATCTACATTCAGGAAAATCACCGCCATAACAATTTTAATGGCCATTCATGCATAAATCAAATATACTAAGAAAGCAGTTTTTCTCACTTGAAATGGCTTTATATCACTTTCTTCCATTGCCAATTTGCCGTACTCTGTGAAAAGCTGCAGAAAAACAAAAATATAAAACTCAGGAACACAAACAGTAAAGAAACAAGCTTTAACCGTTTCCACACTGTTCTATACATTTCCCATGAAGCTGATGAGGAGAATTTGTTTCACAGTGAAAAGCTCCTCTAAATGGCAATCATTTCCTTCATTCTCCTAACCCTAATGTGTAATTAAACACTGATACTGTCAGGAAAAAATAAGATGAGATTTAAAGGTTACATTACAGCTCTCCCTTATAATTCAATGGTATCCACTATGACAGTGTTGTGTTGTTCCTGAAGAACACAACATGATAATCCAGTCAGGTCTCCAACCTTGACCTCTAAATCCCTGGTCTAGTAAGTTCACCACAAAACCCAGCCTCCCCCACCAACTGATGTGGCTAATTTTTACAATTAGCACTAGTTGATAAGTCTCCCCTGAGGTTTGGCTACTCAAACTTTTTGGGAAAAAGAAAAAAAAGAACGATTTTGTAAAGAAAGCAAAAGAAATCACAGGTGGTCACTTGGGAAAGTTGGTTTATACTAATTTGGTTGTTTCATCAAATGCAGAATACTTTGAATCCTTACCAATAATTTTATCTCAGTAGGGACATCATATCTACCAAGTCGGTAGAGATGATGTCCCTACTGATGTAGACTTATGTCTGACCTTACTCTGGTACTGCTCAATTAATTTGCAAAAGCTTTAGAACTGATCACATGATCAAAAAATTAATTTAATCATCTAGAAAGAAACTTCTATTCATTTTCATCAAGCATTAATCATCATGAGAGCCACTAGAAAGAGTTCAAATGTACCTGGAGGTGTTGAAGATCATCTTGTATATTCTGTGTTAAATTGTACATCTACATGACAGTAAAGTCCAAACAAAATATCCCAAAATTAATAGTCTATTAGAATGCAAAAAGAATATTTTACCAATATTGGCAGTAATGTTGCAATCTGATTGGCCAATTTGCTGTTGCCAATAAGAGCACAAACAACGGTGCTTGTGGCAAGATGTCATCCACTGAAATAATTGCTCTATTTGATAACTACATTCCGATAAAAGACAAATTGACAGTGGTTTAGCGTGGTCAAAACTTGTTGCATTCTGACCATTGTGACAATGAATATCGCTGTCAATAAGAGTACAGAGCACACTACACCCCAGTGTCAATTTGTTAAACATCCACCTAAGGAAATACAAGGAAATAAAGTGGAACTATACTCAGTATGTCACTTAATTTGCAGTTTGTGTGTCTAAATGAAAACTCCAGACATCAAAAGTTGAATGTAACTGTCAAATCCCTGGCACTGGAGATGCAAAGTAACCTGACCTCTAAAACTGAAAAAAATTAGAGTTTTGTAAAAAAAAAAAAGTCAATTTGCTCTTGCAAAGGACTTCTCAGTGTGGTTTGCGGCGAAGGGGTCAATCTAATTCCAAATCTTTTCAGCAAACAACCCACTTTGAATATGCTGATCTTGGCAATTGACAAAAAATAGAAACAGGTGTTTTTTTTTTTTTTTAATGCTAATGTCAGTAAATCGGCAGTCGAATTTGCCATCATTCACCAGCCTATGGTATGTCTTCCCTCCAGTGAGTAGTAGTATACACACCTGCGTGGAGCTGGTCATTGTACTTAGTGCAAATATTGTTGCACAGTCTTTTACTGTTGAAGAACTGTCAAATGCACCTTGCGTGTTCATCAGTAGAACAGCAATCTGTTGGGAAAGAACAGAACAATATTTAAAAAACATAGTGAAAAAGCACACTATTATAACTGTTGCACATTATGGCCCAAGCTGTAAACCCCCCAAGATGTAAACAGAAGAAGAGAGGAAGGAAAGGTTGGCCTGGACCAAACAACATTTAGCTCTTGCTTGCCATGCAGTGATGTATGTGCATCACGATTCACCAGCCAAATAGTTCCATGTGCAACACACCCAATGAGTTAATAAGTGCATGCTGCACTTACAGCTTGCCTTGGTCTACATTTGACTGTTTAATAATGAGCTGATTAATGAAACATTAATCCAAAAAAAAAAAAGATTTCCATCAGCTGTTTCCCTTAAGAGAGTGCAATAAATATCAAAGGTAAACAATTTTGATCAATTGGATGGATAAAGCTGATAACATATGCTTTTGAAACTTCTGCTGACAAAGTCAACCACAAGAGTGAAGGCTGCTTCAAAGCCATTTTTTTGTTTTGTATTTCCAGTTTCTTGATGTACAAGACAACAATAAACATCCTTTATCTTGGGACAACAAATACCAGAGTCCACTTGTTCAAAGGGCAAACAATGCCCTAATGGACAATTTGCTATTCACTGGATAAGTGTTAACAAAATGGACTGTGTTATCTGTGGGATTGAGACTGATCTCAATTGTCTAATGGACAATTTACTATTCAATGGATAAGTGTTGACAAAATGGACTGAGACTGATCTCGTGGATAGTGTTGTCCCCACTTAGAATAACCAGGGCTAGATATTGAGAATATATTATCCAGCTGTACTTCATCAAAACATGCATTGGCTCAGAGAGTAAAGATCAGATTACTACAGCATTGATGCAAGGTTTCTGTAGGTTGTCACATGAAAACAAAAACTGGCAGTCAATCCATTTTGTATTCTCAGCTACACCTTTAGCTGAAGATTTAAGTTAAATAAAAGCCAGTCTATGAATGCATGTGCCTCCAGTACACTGAGTTTGTACACTGGTCAATTGACGAGCCAGGGTTAGGGCAGCAAATTAATAGAATAGGTACATGTATTAAATGTGCATTGATCAAATTTATTTCAGTTCAAAACTTTGCCACTTTGCATGTCCTGTGTACCTGGCGCTATGAATTAGAGTCTGAAGGTTCCATATTTACCCGTGTATAATACGCACCCATGTACAATGCACACCCTTGTTTTTAACCTAATTTATCAGAAAAAAAATTTTTCACAGCAAAAAAGACAAGTTAAATATTCGCAAAATTATTTATTAAGACAGCAAGAATAAGAAATTTACCATCAATATTTTCTGCTACTCAGTTATTTATAACATTATTGAAATCAAACTTTAGGACTTCAAGTAAGGCTGCTAATTTGACGATTCCACGGCCCAGTAAATATTATGAGTGAGCAACAATTTGTCCAAAAAGTAGATTTTGTGTCATATCGTTGAATTTTTAGAATTTTCAAACTAACGCTATGCAATTTTCTGCCGTAAAGTCATGTAAACAACAATATAACTGCGATGAAGTCCATTGCTTGCACTTTGTACTCATAAGAAATTTGCGTGTTTTTCCCTTATAACTGCAAATCAAGAACTGCTTTAAATAAAGCTTTTGTCCTGAAATAATTCTCGCTCTTTCTTCTTGCTTCTCATTGAAAAATTCCATGAAACATGAGATCTCTTCACATGCAGCCAAATTTACATAATTTATTCACTTTGAAATGTGATCCAAGTGCTTGTTTCTGCACTTGCGAAAATATTTAGCGATTTTTGTCTTTCCTCTTGATTTTTGAGTAAAAACTTAATATGCACCTAGAATTTTTCATTGAAAATAAATTATTTAATCAATTAAGATTTAAATGTGTTACTTTTTTTGCTTTGTTTTTAATGCATACAAATTAGGACATGTGTGACAAACAATGGAATCTGTGTATAATACCCTGGTGAAAATCTTCACAGGATCTTCAAGGATCTTTAAAGATCTTCAAAGACCTGCCAAGGATCCTCAAAGATAAAGATCTTTTAAGGATCCTCTGAGGAACCTTGAAAGATCTTCAAAGATCCTGCATCTGAAAGGTCTTGTGTTTCTATCTATAAAGATCCTTGAGGAATTGCCAAGGATCTTGGAAGGATCCTGCAAAGATCCTGGCTAAGATTCCGGCAAAGATCTTTGCAAGGATCCTTGACGATCCTCAAGGATCTAATGAGGATCTTTGAAGAATTCTAAAAAGATCCTTTAAAAGATCTTGCAAAGATCTTTGCGAGGATCTTCAAGGATTTAATGAGGATCTTTTAAGAAACTTGGAAAGATCCTTTAAAAGATCTTGAAAAGATCTTTGCAAGGATCCTTCAGATTCCTCAAGATGTCATGAGGATCTTTGAATAATCCTAAAAAGATCCTTCATAAGATCTTGCCAAGATCCTCAAGGATTTAATGAAGATCTTTGAAGTATCTTAAAAAAGATCTTTGCCATGATCCTTAAGAATGCAAGAAGGATCTTTGAGGAATCTTAAGAAAATCCTTGCTAGGATTCTCAAGTTTTAATGAAGAAGATTAAGTTAATTAAAACCAAGTGTACTAATTGCTGAGAAGACTTTAAGATAAAAGCTAAAAAAGTCACGTTAGATTCATAAATAGGCTGTTAAGAATCCTACAAAAGAATCTCTTGGAGCATTTCTGAGTTTAACATGACTATTACATTGGAAGTCTGACAACTGCACAATTTAGCAATCAAAAGTAAAACCATCGATGTCATGTAACTGCACTGGAGTTTGGCCCTTACGGGAGCTATTCAGTTTTAATAATTCAGTTTTTCTCGTGCTTCGCTTGCGTTTTTGTGAATTCTAATCATATTTTTTACTCGTTCTTCCCGTCTTCTACGTTTCTGTCTGATCTTGTCAGTTACTTTTTTTAAAGAAGAGTTAGAGCTAGTATCGGAGCTGGAATCTTCGGTTGAACACTCCGATACATGTAATTTTACAATTCTTCGTATTCTTTTTTTGGGAGACATCTCTCCTTCATGTGAACTCTCATCTCATCAGTCTTCTCATCCGAACTCTCATCATCTTTATCTGACTCTTTATCGGACTCTTTATCGGAGGTAAGTTGCTCCTGAATATGGAAGACTGGGGAAATTATACGAGCTGCTAGACAAATCCGAGCTGTTAGCGTTTGTACTCTCCAGTTCTTCTGATGTCAGTCTTTTCCCGACATGATGAATACGTGTGTATTGGTTTTCGATGAAATCGCAGAAAATTTGACCGCGAGCAGGAAAATCTCACACTGGGCTGCAGTCGCTTCACGCGTGTCACATCGAACAGTCATGCGCTCATTACTAGCAACGACCAAAACGATACGTCACGGCGTAGGTGCGAACACGTGTTACGGCCGATCAAACTAAAGGTCTTGCTGGTTGTTACTGCAGTGCGTCGATTTTTAAGGGATTTGCGAAAGAAAATGGCAAAAAGCGAAAGGCAGATTCAGAAGCTGATGGAGGATCAAGGTAAGTAGAAAATGCTAAAGATTATTTCAATTTACGGTCGTTATAAAGGTTACGTTTACAATTTTGCAAGCGATTAACATCGATTTGAGAATTCCTATTGTTTATTAAGTAGTCAGATATTCTTGGTCAATTACAAAGTCAAGGGGAATTAAGTGGAACAAATTCTTTCAAGAGTATAGTGGCTGCGGTATTGTTGTGCGATCTTTTGTCGATCTAGGTAACAAATACCGGGAAGTTCACAATGGACCGTTGAATAAGAAAATCATACTTCGTTCTTCAAAGAACACAGACCAAGGCGGGGTATTCCTACCCACTGTAAGGCAGCTAAAAAGAGGCTGATTTCCAACATTTGCCACGACTTTAAATATTTTTATTGATATCCTTAATTCAACTGAGAATAAGGCCATTAAATAAACAATGAGGTCCGTGAATTCGATTCATAAATTTTCTTATCCCTGTCATTCAACTATCACATGGGATACACATTAATTATTTTGAATAAAGGTAAGAAAATCTTATCAAGATTTAAGATCTCAAGCTGACCCGTGAGAGAAAATTTAACTTGTAGTTAACCATACTGTCCATATTTCAGTTAAAAATGGACATTTCGCGTTAGTGAAAACACAATAACACTCGCTTTAAGCATTCTTACGTGGTTTGACATTAAATTTCTTGAGAGTGCTTGGGGATTTCATCATGGGGTCACCTAGAGAAATGAATTACAGTGAGATGATTTAAATAGCATTCAAAAAGTTACTGCACTTACTGCTCGAACTTTAAGCAGAATCCATGATTAGCATAATGCTTATCTTGTTTTATTGTCTTAATCAGCTTCTATTGAGGAAGAGCAGAAGAAGCTAGCTAAAGCAGTTGAATCAAGTTACCAAAAAGAATCACTGTCAAGGTAAATATAAACTACAAGACAAATTAGTTTGGATGTAAGGTTGGAAATCTTTTAAAAAATGAATAAATAACTCCTCCACGTAAGGACCTAGTCTCCTAACTGAGCATTTAACATTCATCCTTAATTTTGCTGAAAATCAGGTCTTTTGCAAGAAGTTCACGTGGGCAAATGTTGATAAACAGCCATGAAGTTCAATTACTTAAAATATTCTTTCTTTTGGTATGTACACTTGTTTTGAATGCTGTGCATGGAACTTTCTTAACACTTTGTGTCCAAGGACTTAATATTTTATAACTTCTGGACAATTATGTAGAGTTAACACCAAGAAACTGGATTCTTTTTTGCAGACATTTATCTTCAAAGCATGTGCAAGAAACTGAATCCTGTAATGTAAGTATAATAATCTGTTGTTTTATGATGTTTATTGATTGCTGCATTCTCCAAATGTTAAGTTTAGTTGAAGAGATTTCAGAAGGTCATGGCCATGCATAAATTGGTGGATGTTGATGTACTTGATATAGACGAGTAACGCCCAGTTGTATTATGTTTCTTTTAAATTAGAAAACATAACTTAACGCAGATTTGAAACTAAGACACATCATGTCTAAATATTCAGAGTTTACTAATTGTTTATTCCAGGGCCTGTCTGAAATTGTGAGAAGACTGCAGGTATTAGATGGTAAAGTAGACCTCTTGCTAAAACAAGGGCGTGACCAAAATAGGAAGTTAAACACCATGGGCCAAAGCAGGAGTGAGACACCAAGTCCCAATTGAAAATAAAAGGTGAGGTGAGCCCAAATTCGTGTTCACCTTTTACTCTTAGTATTTGAATGACAATGGAAGCTCCCCTTACGGACACCCATATTACAGGCACATCTTCAGTCTAAATTCTGAACAAAAACTTCCTCCACAATACATGTACAGTATCCTTCATCAGCATGAGGAAGGCTGTTCTTAAGGTGTCCATATTATTATTACAATAGAGGGTTGACTGTGCTGAACTACAAAATTATGCCCATCTCTATATTAAGCAACCAGTTATTTCACCTGCCTCTAGTGATAACTCAAACTGTATTTCACCTGCCTCTAGTGACAACTCAAACTGTAGTCAGTGTAAAGATAAATTAATATCTGAGGAGCAGTGTTATTTGGCCTATCATCAATAAAGTGATATGGCAATCTTTAACAATTTTATTAATGATTTTTTTAACATAATTCTGTTCACAGTCACAGAGCAGCTCTCTTGTTGAAAGTGGCAATGAAGCCGACGATGAGAATAGTTCAGATTTTGTGAGGAAAACTGCTTATACTTTATTACATAATTTGGTTATAATCTCTTGGCTTGTCATGTATGTCATTGTGAAATCGAAGTTCTCAATGTTTAAGTGTAAAATTATCATACCTTTTATCAAGTCGAATCTGAGAAGGGTCTATATAAATGCATCATTTTCAAATGTGTGGCCTTTTGTTCTTCATTTTTGATAATTTGGGAAGATTTCTTTGTAACAAAGTATTATTTTCCAGGCATTTCTCTCCAGTAGTTCACATTCAAATTTTGTTATTATGGATTAAAATATTTACACAAATTTCCATTGAATTGCAAAGCATGGAATATGAAATAAAAAGAATGAATGGTAGGTCATATAACACATGAAACATGCTGGAATCAATTAAAATTGGTTCTCATTAACAAATTTCAGAAAATGCCTAATTAGGGGAAGAGATTTTTCTTCATGAATCAGTAGGAGGAAATGGGCAATCATTAGGGGTTTCTGTGTGCAAAGGTTTACCATTGTTGTTTCAGTGTCTGTAACAATGATTATTATTGAGGGCATTGAAAGAGCCTGATTCCTAATCTGGTCTCTTACATTTTACAGCAAGCAGAAATCGACATTTTAGGAATACCAATATATTTGCACTTTTGAGGACAACCAATGTTGAATGACACAACCCTTGGAGAACAGCATTAATTAACAAAAAGTGATAATTATATAATTATGTTGGCCGCATTTTGTAATGAATCCATTCATCTGTGTACTTATCATCATAATACCCAATTGTCATAATTGTCATAAATCGACATCCCTTCTTAGATTTTGCTTTTAAGGAAATACTTTTTTATTCTATTCATCAAGGTGTTCAATGACATTGACCTTCTTGGGTTGAAGGCACCACCAAAGGAACCAACAAGGCATGCTACGCACCTTGCTGGAGTGCTTTTCTCAAAGGAGGAGCTACTTGATGGCATGCTGCCCCCAGTAAACACAAAGTTGGGTCAGAAAGCGCTGGATCTGAGACAGTCTTGTTAATTAAAAGTAAGTATCATCATAGTGGCTTTAAGTGGCATATTATAGACATCTGTGTTGTCGAGTCTTGAGACCTACAATTTAGTCTCAATGAAAACTCAAATTAAAGAGAGGAATTTGAAGTTTGTTACCACATGAGAATCCATCTTTTCAACAAAATTTCCAAGATTGTAAGGAGACAATTGAAAGGTAGTGTCAATATCATCATTCCAACTAACCTGTACACGTAAGCTCTAAGTTGCTGTTCACGCATGACATATGTGGTTTGCTTTTAAAGTATTTTAAGCAGGAGATTTGTTCAAGAAGTTAATAAAGTAAAAAGAATTGTTATTGTCACAAGTCTATAAGGATTTATTATTAGTTTTAATGTCATTACCTATGACAAATTGAAATTCTTTAATTTGTCTATCATTTTGTTTCATTTTTTTCTAGGACACATTGTCAAGAAATAATTATTCCCAGAAAACTGTTGATAGCCACTGGAATGAATTAAGAGGGGCTATAAACCAAGAGTGTAACGATTTAAGAAAAAAGCATGTACATGTAGATTAATTTTGTATTACAAGATCGCTGAATAATCTTGATATAAAAGTAAAGATTCACTACTGCGTATTTCAATAACATACTGTCTCAGAAATTCAAACCTCAACTGACAAATGCGTTTTTCACTACTGTCAATCAAATGTTCGGTGGCTCCTCCCAGCTTCCAACTACTGTTGAGCACTGTTTTGTTGTCTGAACGGTGCTCATTGATTTGATTACCGTGCCCTCAGCTGTAGTCGGAAGCTGGGAAGAGTCGCTGAGCACTTGATTGATGGTAGCAAAAAACGCATTTGTCGGTTGAGCTTTGAATTGTAGAGTCTGCATGTTATTGAAGGTGCAGTAATCTACAAACCTTTTCTCGTAGGTTTTTTTGTTTGTGGAGATGTTTCTGTTAGCATTCCAGAACAAACCAAGCAAATTATTTATATCTTGTATGATGATATTGGTAAATGAAGTTAATTGCATGATAAACAGAGAAAAAGCAAAACCCATGGAAAATGCTAGAGTGCAATGGTATGGTCACTGTGGCACTGTAACCATTTGAAAACAATAATTGTAGTTTCTCATGGAATGACAAATGGCCTGTATAGGACTATAATTATTCTTTTATGGGAAGGAAAATTTTATCAAATGCTCTGTTAAAAATCTGAGCTTGCGCTTGTTGTGTATGCATTTTTTTAATTATGAATATATTGTTACAATGGCTTTCTTTAAATGAAATTTTTATTGCATATTTAATATTTGGTACAGAATTTAATAAATATAGTGGTATTTTGGATGAAATTAACTTTTGATGAGAAGTGTGTTACTTTTAAAAGCCACTGTGGATGGTATTAAGATTTGTAAAGATCTTTGAACATGACTTTGCAAGATCCTTGATGGTCCTTGCAAGATCTTTTAAGAATAGCATTGAAGATCTTTGGGAGGATTCTTGACTATCCTAAAAGCATCCTTGAAGATCCTTGAGGAACTTGGCAAGAAATTGGAGGATCCTTGAGATTTTTGTAAGATCTTTGGGGAAGTCGGGGGGGGGGGGGTTTCCTTGAGGATCTTCACAAGGTCTAGGTAATATCTTTAGCAATCCTCATATAAGAATCGTTGAAGATCTTCAAGGATCTTGGGGATCCAATTAAAGATCCTTGAGGACCTTGAACAAGATTTTGGGAGGATCTTTGAAGATCTTTGCAAGTTATTGGGAGGATCCCTGAGGATCTTTGCAAGATCTTGAGAGGATCCTAGAGGATCTTTGTAAGATCTTGAGAGGATCCTAGAGGATCTTTTCAAGATCTTGGAAGGATCTTTGCAAGATCTTAAAAGATCCTCAAAGATCCTTCCTTTTCTTGCCAAGATCCTTGAGGATCCTTAAAGATCCTTGAAGATCCTATAAGGATCCTTGAAGTTCCTTGAGGATCCTCAAGGATCTTGGCAAGAAAATGAAGGATCCTTGAGGATCTTTACCAAGATGTCTGAGGATCTTAATTAAGATCCTCATGAAGATCCTCACGCAGATCTTTAAGGATCCTTGAAGATCTTTGAAAGATTTTCACCAGGGTACACACCACAATTTTGATGGTTATTTTTGTAGAAAAAAAGTGCACATTATTACAAGGGTAAATATGGTACATGGTTCTACCCCTGGCTGCGTCAACTTTTACTTTTACTTTGTCTTTTTTTCTTTTCTTGTTCCTCCATTTCTTTCTTTTTTATTTTAAATTCTCTATTAAATATGTTCAGAGTAAATACGCATGTGTGAACATTTGACAATGCAGCTCTGAATTTCAATTGGATATCAACGTTGAAATGCAGAAATGAGGCCCTGACAAAAAAATGAACTTAACCCGAAAAAAACAAAAATGAATCTGGAGAAACCCAATGAGATTCCTTACCAATAGCCAGTATCAGAACTGAACCTCCGGGATGAGTCACAAGAAATGCTGTGAGTGTCTCATAAAAGTCTGCAAGAGACTTGGGGGAGAGTTACGGACTTACACCATGACAAAAATCAAAATAAGTGTCTATAACAAACCTCTTCACCATTGGGGAGGACTTTAATATATGGCTTGCTCCACAGAAGGATGCCAGTGGTATCATGCTCCGACCCCCCTCTCCAAGAAAAGCCCTCCAATGCTTCATTCTCCCCTCCAATCCGATCTGCATGAGCTCCCTAATTAATTAATCAAATAGAATTCAATGGTCGAAAGCAGCTTCAACAATGAAACTTTTCTCAAACTTTTTAAGAGCAAATCTGTACAAAAATCAAACATTACATGGCAAAGTTAAAAAACTAAAATTCGCTGTTCTTTTGCATACAGTCAAGTAGCCTTTAGAAAGTGTACAATTGCTGTGTAGTTTATTCCTTGAAAAAACTATTTGTTTCAGAAAAAACAAAAACGTTTCGTTTTCAGTCCCGGGGTTGATTTAAAAATCGCACATTCATTTCCCCAAAGTAAGAAAGATTGTTAACTCGGGTATTGTCATTCTTAATCTTACGAAATTCTAAACAAAGGTACACCTCAAAATTTGCGTTATTGTTCGCCTACCGTTTTACGAAGCACGGGAGAGCCATAACTTTCTTACTTCTATTGAATACCGAAATAAATCTAATGTTTATGAAATCATGGTGTTTAGGCCATGGCAAGTTATACAACAAATTAGAACTAAGACAGCTTTTTCTAGCATAGTAGTTTTGACAAGCGAGTCAAAATAATTATTTATGTGTCAAAATAATTGTCTTGATATCCAAGATGGCAGATGCAATACAGAGGATCCACTTATGTTACTTGCTCTGACTGAACTATTGGCTGCAAAACAGCTGTTATTTTTACTTCTATTTGTTAAAAATTTTGTGAGATCAGTCATTCAACAAAAATATTTCAAAATTTTATGCTCATACCTGAGTATATTTTAGCATTGCCATGGAAAGAACTGTGGAAACTCAAGTAATTTTGAGCTTATAAATTACAAAAAAAAAAAAAAATAACTGAAAGAAAGTTCTATCATTTTCACACATAGGGTACTCTATAAGGTTAGCATCATGTTAACAGGCTTGCAAAGAATAGTTTTGGACAGTTAAGGTTTGTTTCTGGTCAATTTTGTAGAAAGAGGTGACATTACTGCTTTCAAACATAATATCAAACTATAGTAATTATAAGTAGTTTCCAAACATACCCAATTGCATTATGCACTTCCCTGAGTGGTAGCAAAGGTCACTTTTGGAGGTTCTGGCCCATTAGCAAAACTTTCAAGTAAGGTGCTTATTAGAGGAAATCAATACTGTATTGATGGTTTTCACAGACACTTCATATCAAAACAACTAAATGCTTGATGCCCAGAGAGTGAGCTGTTGTAGAAGATTGATAAATGGGCAATTTGCACAAGCTTCAAGTCTGTAAGGTTTTCCACTGATTAGTTATTCTCCAAATTGTCTCGCATAAATTTTAGAGCTCAGTATGGATACATTATCCAACGATAATAAATTCCATCGAACTGAAACATTTCTTTCCCGTCGCCAGATTCTCCACACACGCTTCACAAGAAACCGCAAAGCCGCATTAGGGCATATATCAAATCATGTACCGTAAAAACCCGCGGATAAACCGCAATTTTTTTCCCAAAAACCTTCGCTAGAAATTGGAGCTGCGGCTTATCTGCAGAAACACTTTAAAAACAAAGTTTCGCGAATGTCGACGCCAATTTTCGGCGTTAACGCATCCGATGTAATGTCTGGTTACTAAGCTTCGAATGTTCCGCTCAAGTTCTTGTTGTAATGCAAAAATCTATAGGAAAACTGCGTTGAATGAAGAAATTCCTGTCAACAAATACCAGAAAAAGATCAATCATATGTCAAAGTTGGTAGAAACGATGTTCATTTCATTAAAGTGCTAAAATTGTGGGTAAGACTTCAAAGCATTTTCCGTTGCAATGATAATAGTGACTTTACGTTCCATAAACAGACTGGATGAAGAAGACTTCTCAAGACTCGACTTTGGATTTCTTTTGATTTCTTTCAAAAAACCTTATTTTCCAAAATTTGAGCTGCTAAATTCAGGGTACTGCTAATCTGCGGCTGCGGCTTATCCGCGGGTTTTCACAGTACCTAACAATTTGAAAGTCTTAATTCTCTAAACTCTGCAATGCACCCATCCTCGGAGACCCAGGGGTTGTGGGTCGATTTCAAGTTAGGGCATGAAAAGCCCCTGGGGACATTGTCTTACAAGACTAGTTCCAAACGGTCGCAGTCGTTCTGCCATCTGATTGGTGCCAGAAAATCTTTGTGTTTTTCTGCCCAATCAGAGTGAAGTGTGCTTTGGAGTCCTTTCGTGTGTTGTAACACGGACAAATATTAATAGCTCAGTTGCTCGCTATGCCTTGGGCCGTGCAACGGAGGATTGCGTGAGGTGAAAAGTTTCAGTCTCAGCACACAATGTAAGAGAAATCGATCAGATTGTCCGCGAAAATCTTACCGGAAATTATACTGAATAGTTTCGCAGGTATCACTAGAGAACGTGTTTTAAAGTTTGCGAGGTTTGTATACAACACGATGGTTGCAGTCATTGATATTTCGCTTTAAACGTTAACCGAGATTTAAGCTTACATCTTTTCTAGATTTTTTGCATAATTTGCTGTGACTGAAACTTTGCCCATCCCGTGAAGTTATTTCGTCGCACAGGCCTCGCAGGTATGTCGAGCAACTGGCGCTTTAGCCTACGTAGCTTTCTGCTTTCTGTGTGCGCCAAAATCTAATCTTCGCTTTGTAGTAAAGTCGTTCACAATACGGCTTAAGTTCGTGGACGACCTCCTGCAAGCGCTTAGGGAAAGCTTAGCTGTGTTTCCGGTTAGCTAATTAAAATCTGAACAAAAACTTATTAACGAGAACATCGTGGAAAGGAGAGATTTTTTCGGGCAGTTACCGAAGGGGTTTGGAAAGAGTTTAATCTTTCAAACGCTGCCTAGAGTGTTGAAATTCTTGAGCTAAGAAGGCCACGGATTCTCTTCTAGTCCCTTGGTCATCGTCATTTCACCTCTTCTGTCGATTGTTGAAGACCAAGTTAAATACCTTTGATCATTGGGAATCGATCCGATGCTGCTTTCAATGGGGAAAACAAAACCAAAGACCAAGAAATAATGGATGGAAAGGGCGAGTTTGCTTTATTGCAAATGTCAGCTTAACAGTACAGGATCATCTACCCACATCTTTGAAGCAAAAGTTTCCACGCTTTGCTTTTCTTTTTTTTTTCAAGCGAAGATGAGATGAGATTTTGGCACGCACAGAAAGTTGCGTAAGTACCAGTAGCTCGACATACCTGCGTGGCCCATGCGACGAAATAACTTCACGGGATGGGCAAAGTTTCAGTCACAGCAAATTATGCAAAAAATCTAGAAAAGATGTAAGCTTAAATCTCGGTTAACGTTTAAAGCGACATATCAATGACTGCAACCATCGTGTTGTATACAAACCTCGCAAACTTTAAAACACGTTCTCTAGTGATACCTGCGAAACTCTTCAGTATAATTTCCGGTAAGATTTTCGCGGACAATCTGATCGATTTCTCTTACATTGTGTGCTGAGACTGAAACTTTTCACCTCACGCAAATCTCCGTCGCACGGTCCAAGGCATAGCGAGCAACTGAGCTATTAATATTTGTCCGTGTTACAACACACGAAAGGACTCCAAAGCACACTTCACTCTGATTGGGCAGAAAAACACAAAGATTTTCTGGCACCAATCAGATGGCAGAACGACTGCGACCGTTTGGAACTAGTCTTGTAAGACAATGTCCCCAGGGGCTTTTCATGCCCTAACTTGAAATCGACCCACAACCCCTGGGTCTCCGAGGATGCAATGCACCTAGCTGATCGATGGAACTCGCAAAGAATGATTTAACTGATTTTCATGACCTACCTCTGCGTCTTTTTTTGAGTCTCCCCATATTTGTCGCCAGGCGTGTTTCTAAGGTGTTGATGGCGTCCTTAATAAAGGCTCTCGAACTTCGTTCCCTTTCATCAAGCATTTCCTTTACAGTTGTTTTGAAGCGGTTTCAAAGGACATGATGGCGTTCTTGGTTAGGATTAACTCTCGCCGAATGGCAGAAATTGTGTGATAATGATACAGAGCAGCCCCTAGAGCAACCACAGCCGCGATAACCCATTTAGATTCACTTTTTTCAATATAGCTGTTTAAAAATCTCCTTAGACCAATTCTCCGATCAGTTTGGTTAATCACGACTTTTTCTTGAGTGTCGGTCATTGCATAAAGAGAAAGCATAAAGAAAACTACAGCGAATGTAACGTGGTTCACAGTGCAGGCGTCTTGATTGGATATTATTATAAATCTAAACAGAAGCTCGACCGACCGGTAGTGGGTGTAATGAAGTACATGGTCAGGGGGACTTAGTCTCCCCGCAGCCGTGATGTTTCGGTCACGCAACGCTGCCTCGCAGACACAGTGTCTGTGAGGCAGCGTTGCGTGAGCGAAACATCACGGCTGCGGGGAGACTAGGGGGACTAGGCTTGAGTGCGAGCCGCTGATCGGGAACCGGAACCCACGCTCCTCCTCGAAGAGGAACGAGAAAGACCGGACCCTGGAGAGCGGCGGAAATCGAGCCTAGCGGGGGACAGCTAAAGACCTGATTCTATCGCTCCAGCCCATTTCCTCTCCTGCCCTTTGACCGTCGCTAACCCTCTTTCTGCAAAATTTTTTCTTTCCCTACCCTTAGCCTATAAAAAATCAAAGATGGCAGCTTTAATTTTCACCAAAAAAATACGAATTATGCCTGAAATATTCATTGCCCTGACCCCTACCCCTCTCCTTCTTTTTGACCGTTGCTCGCCTCCTTGGTACAAATTTATTTCTCTCCCCAACCCTCCGCTGCCGTAAGAGTCAAAGATGGCAGCTGTAATTTTTAACTCGGGTTCGCCAAAATTAGCTTGCTCTGCCGCCTGCCGGCTTTGTCGGGGAATATTAGTTACGAACTTAGTCTTTAATCAAATTTCCTAGTAAATATTAATTATATCTCCAAATTGTAAATCATTGCTTAAGAGAAAAGGGATATATTTCATAAAATTATAGACAAATCCGAACCAGGTGATTAACTGTAAAAGAGATTAGTAACTCTGCACGCGTTTATTCCGCCTAGAAAGGAAGCCGCGGGGCCGGCGAAACGTTCTGTTGGGTAATAGGAATGAAATGTAGACATTTAACAATAGTTTGGCTTGGGATTTTACTGTACTCGTGAGTGTTGGAAAAATACTACCTAGTAGTTACGCAAGGCGAACTATGAATACCGTAGTAGATCCAGGTTTAAGTTAGACTGTTAGAACGGACTAAAAGCACTACTACAAAAAAAGTTTGGATATATCAACAAAGTTGAAATGGTAAATTGGCCACCGTAACGATTACAAAAGCTGACGTTTCGAGCGTTAGCCCTTCGTCGGAGCGAAGGGCTAACGCTCGAAGGGCTAACGCGAAGGGCTAACGCTCGAAACGTCAGCTTTTGTAATCGTTACGGTGGCCAATTTACCATTTCAACTTTGTTGATATATCCAAATTATTTCGTTACTCCCACCGACGCAGCCCCAAACAGTTTCTTTCGAAACTATCAGCCTTTATACAAAAAAAGTTGCTAACACAGAAACTGAAGGGTGATGCCTCCAGAAAAAAGCGTTCAACGCGTACTGCTTTAAAGAAACCATGGAAAAATATATATAACCGTAAAGCTGATCTTATAAAGTATAGATGATGAAAATGAAAAACGTTCCCACAGTTTTTTTTGTCATTTTTTTTTTTTTTTTTAACTAAAAAAGAAAAGCTCTATGGGCCGGGTCGCACTAGAGCGAGTTGAAATATTTTCCAGTTTTTGGCAAACCAAAAGATTGGCAAGGTTTTCGCACTTTCCAAATTTTAGCGGCGGTCACATGAAACTAAAGTCCTGTGTAACAACCACAAGGATAAGATTTATCGCAGTTAATCAATCAAAGCGTTCGGTGAAATGCATCAACATATCACTCTCATCAAGAACGAAGAATAACCATAGTCGTGCTACAGTGAGAACTCCACCGCTTTCTCAGCATGACTATTACTTTTACTTAGGTAATCTGATGTCTTTACTCTGTCCAGCAGTATCGCAATAAACAGAAAAGCCAGCGTTTCTTACACTACATAATAAATTTCATTTCGCGAACCGCTCTCTTCAAGTCGCACGTAGATTCACTGAAATTTAAAGATCTGTCAAACCACAGAGTAGCAGGAACGCTCTGATTTGTGCGAGATATCAAAGTATGGGAATCTGATTGCTACGTGATACTTACCCTTAGGCTGCAATCTGATTGATACATACCCAAACGCGGCGTTCTGATTGGTACGTGATACATACCCTAACGCGGCAATCGGATTGTTATGTGATACACACCTTAATGCGGCAATCGGATTGGTACATGATACATACCCTAATGCGGCAATCGAATTGGTATGTGATTCATATCCTAAAGCGGTAATCGGATTGGGAACCTCGCTGCTCATGGCGCACCACCTTTTTACAGCTTGCTCACACGCTAAGCAAGAGGTGAAATGCGGAATAAACGGGATGCCATTTTATTCTGCTCTTTCTCTTGTGTGTATCTCTAGCTAAGGCTCTCCCCTCACCTACCTCTCACTTTCCCAGCTCACCCACCGACGAGGCGAGGCCCGCGAGATTAGAGGCAGGGAGCGTAACGAGCGTGCGAGAGGTCTTTCTCAACCTCTCTCGACCCTGCTCACACCGTTCATCCACTCGAAATCAACGCACGAGCTTCGACGCTCCTTGCAGCACGAATGAAAGCGTGCTCACAAATGACACGAAAAAAAAATGAAAAAAGAAATGAAAGAAAAATTGCAATAATAAAATACTGTGATATTTTATCGGTAACTGTAATTTCGGTATCTCCTGCTGCTCGTGGCTTGTACCCAGCCTAGTCTCCGAGTAGGATTTAGCCATGTTCAGCAAATTTGTCCGTCAGCGATCAAAGAGTAAAATGACTCACCCTGCACATTTCTGACAGAAAACTTTAGTAGTCTTAGTTGCTCGCCGATCTTCATACCAATATAGATGTTATTGAATTAAACAGAAAACTAGAGTGTTATGTATCTTGTCTTGTAGCTTATGCGTTTACGAATGTCACGTTTTTTTTCTATACCATGGTACCGAATTCATAGAAACTTTGCTCAGGTCCCGCGGTCGTATTCCGCGAACCGGAAGTGTCTGCTTTTCCCGCGCGAGATGCATTGACAGATATCAGACTGTTTTGGGGATATTCGGTTTCTTCTTTCAGTGCGCTTATGATTGCAGTTTTGAAAGGGATAGTGGTTAGTTTGTATCGAGTTGAGGATGAGAAGCCAATCGAAAGATTAAGGCGATGATAAAAAATGGGAGAAGAACACCGCTCCACGTCAGTCATCATTTAAAAATTCTTGATCTTAACGACCAAACCATGAAGTTTTTGTACGGGGTCGTTTGACTTGAACCTATACTGCCTAAGGAATGTCGCGGAAAAACAGAGAATGTCGCGATTCCAACGCAAGAGCAACTCGATGTTT
This sequence comes from Stylophora pistillata, assembly GCF_964205215.1. Lineage (NCBI taxonomy): Eukaryota > Metazoa > Cnidaria > Anthozoa > Scleractinia > Pocilloporidae > Stylophora > Stylophora pistillata. The sequence continues at coordinate 22,395,521 of NC_142524.1, forward strand.
AGAATTACCCTTCTTGCTTCACTCTGATGATGAAAGCGAGCGAACAGTAAACAGTCTTAGCAGTGACGTTAATGCGGCAATAGGCTAGATGTAGTTATATATTTGAAATTTCCTACGTGACAGGTCCGTCCGGCTAAATTGAAAAAGTAACGAAGATCCGAAGATTGACGATTTCAACAATACAGCCGAGTTAAAGAAGAAATTTTAAATTTGGAGAAAGCTGCGTATCCCATGCGAAAGTATATCAGAATAACTAAAAGGAAAGCCCCAGAGATTCTAGCCTCTTATTATGAGAAAGCTAATGAACTTAGGTCAACTTGAATCGACCCTTAAAAAGGCTACCCTGCGCACTCCAAAGTAAGTAGAGTGCAGTCACACAATGCAATGCGACCTCGCATCGCTTTATCATTTAAGATAATTGATGCAATATGACACTGGCATATCCTATTTGGTTGGAATGGAATAGTGTTTATGTAGTCTCGTACTCAGACCTTCTACGGTCACGCAGTTACAATTTCAGTTGCACGGTAGGATCTCTGTATGACATCAGAGTGGATGCAATATGGTATAATATAGGACAAAATAGTAAGATTTGAGGTAATGTGATGTAACCCTGTGATGTAATGCTACTTGACGTGAGGTAATGTGACGAAAAGAGATTAAATAGAGAGACTTACCCCCGCGTTTACGTGAAACGGGAACCGTGAACGGCAAGCATGAACGCATGGCCTTGTTTTTCCGCCATTTTTTTACATTTGCCGTTTTCACTTTGCCCTCTCTACGTGAAAGTAACACGTTTCACGTTTACCGTGTACAGACGATTTTCTTTTTGTCTCACAGAGTAGAATCTAAGTTAAATTCCGGACAACGTACACGAAAAGGGAAAGCTGATTTTCACCGTTTCACGTCGACGCGGTGTTAACTCTAAACCTCCGTATGTTTACGTGTAGATAAGCTAAACTGGAGAAATAAAAACTATCAACAAAGAATTACCTTGAGTGCCCAAAAGAGAGTTTCATAGACTTTATAAGAAAGTGCCTTTGATAAAAGAAAAAAAAAATGGTCCGCCCGTTTTCTTGAAAGATCACAAATTACAAGTGACTCAACCTTTTTCGCCACGTTTTTGTTCTTGTTACCTTTTGACGTCATCTGCGATCTAGCACTGAACAGACACACGGCAACATGGAAACCATCTGTTAAATGTGAATGTTAAGCACAGAATCTAATTGCAAGAGTCTAACAACTTAATCTGTTGGCCAGGAACTTATGTTTAAGGAATGTGTAATGCTGGAAATGATACGTGGGCCTACACTGGTCCGCAATGGTGTTTGATACTGACGCGGACTGGACTCCAAGTAATACCGCTATTTTGAGTGGCTTATAAAACCTTTCTTAGTTTCTTTTCAAACTATTCTGGTGTACTCACTGAAAGTTGCAGAGGGTTGTTATCGTATATTGGTACTTTGAAAATGATGTCAGTTGTGTGTATCACCAGGGTGGGTAGGGGTTAATTGGATGGGAGAGGAGAAACATCAGAGAACTATTAAGTCTAATTAATGAAGCCAAGTCAGCTTTAAATTAACTTATGAATTCTTATTTGTCTTAGTAAGGTAGCCTACAAGTTCTACTGAAACTCCACTGGTCTGATTTTCATCTCAGCTCTCTTCACAGAGTAGTAGTATCCTTTCCAGTGAAACCAGTTGACTCCATCAGCAAACGATATGTGCTTCCCGTGATAATAAAAACCATTGAGGTTTGAGCTATGACAGGCTGAGTACCACCAGCCTCCTTTATGTCTCTCGGCACAGTTATCTTCGTAACTGTCATTGTCTTGATCCTTGGTTGTAAAGAGATAGCCATGATGTCTTAAAAGGGAGTCTCCAGCTGTTCCTAAAAATAATTAAAATTGAAATTTGCTCTTGCGAGAGGTTCTCAAAGAGCTCTCACAGTCATGCAATCCTACCTAAGCAGCAAAGACATAAATTCTCGTTACCCTCTAACGAGATAACTAAGTCACAGTTTTGAAAAGTAAATACTAATTCCGAGTTGTCACAGATAATGTCCTTGAAGAGTGCCACACTGCATTTAATTCTGTATTGCAGATATAAACATAAGCACTCTACGCATGTATGGAAGACTTAGCTTTTTGTGTTTTAGTGGGTTGAGGTGGGACACACTGTATAACTGGTGTTTTCAGTTTTGTAAAAGAAAAAGAGCATTAATCTTCTAAAGAACGAAAATATCGCATAACTTTACCAGATGTTTATACAGAAGACAGTTTAACCGCCTCCCGGTTAGCTCAATGGATAGAGCGCTGGACTGTAGTGCGGGAGGCCGAGGGTTCGAGCCCCGGCCGGACCAGCACTCAAGGTCTTAAAATAATTGAGAAGAATTTGCTACCTTTCTATAACATCAAGAAATGGTTAGATATTCTAGTCTTCTCGGATAGGGACGAATAAATGGAGGTCCCGTCTCCTGCAGGGTTGGGGCAGGAGACGTTAATTTCCCACACACGAGATTACTGTGTGATGGATGTCCTCCACTGGGGTGGGATGGGTGGGTTAGGACAGCAGGTCCACATCAGCTATTACAGCTGCCAAATTAATTAACTTGCTTAAACAAATAAATGAACTTCAACTTCAACTTCGACTTCAAGGGTTTCGAGGACAAAACCTAAACTAATAGGGGTAGCACGGGATAACGGTTTACCTGAATATGTCTCTATGCTCAACTGGTACTTCTTGCTCTCGTTTGCCACTTGAAACAAGTAGTACTCGGCGTAAGCAGTATTGCCGTCAAAATCTTCCAGATCGACTCGAATCTTACTCGGAGATTTTGTCAAGCGGTGTATTTTATCCAGTCCGAGCCACAACTCGCCATTAAGGTCACCGAAGCCATTCTTGTAGTCAAACCAGCTACGGTTAAAATCAACAGAACCATCAAGTCTCTTCTGGATCATTGTCCATCCCCCTCTGGCAGTTTTTTTATCACAAAACACCTCAAAGTCAGGTCCAATACCATCTGGATTGATTGTAGAAACACCGCTGGTTATTTTACCAGATTTGTACAGCTCGGCACAGTTCTTTTGCACTGACAAAAAATAATATAAAAGTAATAATACAAATAATAATAATAGGGGGAAGAGTTGTGGAGTCGACTAGAATACCATGTCTTGATGATGGTGAGCGGTACAAGTACCTTGGAGTACTTGAGAGTGTTAGGCAGGAGGATAAGTTGGTCCTGGAGTGTACAGCAAGAGAGTATCTCAGACGATTGTCAGTTATTTGGACAAGTCCCTTGTCCGATTATAATCGGGTGGTAGCTTCAAATCAGTTTGCATTGCCTGTTCTTGGATATCTTATGTGGACACAACAGTGGCCGGTGATGGAACTTAAGTAGATCGATAGGGAAGCGCGCAAGATTGTTGTCGAGAGTGGGAGTAGACACCCATGTAGTTCGAATGCTTTGTTGTATATGCCAAGAAGTAGAGGAGGGCGGGGATTGCGCTCTGTTGAAATGGAGTACAAAGCCACAAAAATCAAGGGTGCAGTCAGACTCCATGGTAATGAAGATCGTGCACTGGGAATGGTACGGGAGTTTGAAGAGCAAGCGGCGAGGATGGGGCGTAGGTCAATTTTTAAAGAAGCGGCTAAGTGCGCGGAGGAGTTGGGGCTGGAGTTGGATTTGGAACACGCGCAAGGGATCAAGAAAGAGGTGCGGAGGTGCAGAGGTGCCAAATTGAGAAGTTAGAGGATGAGATCAGAAACCAACGGTGGCAAGGGCGTCTAGTGACTACTAGGCTGGAGGATGAGAGTTTGAGTGCCGATGGGTGTTTCTGGTGGCTCACAGAGTGGAAGAACTGCCCATCACACACAATTGCTGGACTCGTCGAGCTATACGAGCAGCTATTACCAACGCGGGTATACACGAGTCAGAAGACCCACACAAGCGGAGAAGGCGAGATGAGGCGCAGATTATGCGGCAAGGCTCCAGAGAGTGCGGCACATATCTTGTCAGGATGCAGTGCACTGGCCCAGAGCAAGTATCTCTCCAGACACGACGCAGCACTGAAGGTACTGTTTTACCAACTGTTGTATGATGAGGGATTTATAGACGAGATACCACCCTGGTACTCACCCGACAGGCCGAAGCCCGTGTATGAGTCAGAGAATGTTAAAGCTTATTGGGATGTCCCTACATATGCTGATCAACAAGAGGTCAGATGCAATAGGGTGGATGCACGCATTGTAAATCATATGTGCAAGAGAGTTGTGACGCTGGAAATGAGCTGCCCGTGGGTTAACAATCGGACAAGAAAGGATGAAGACAAGACACTGAAGTACGGACCCCTTCGCTGGGAACTAAGGCAGCAGTTCCCAGGCTACGAGATGAAGCAATATAACATCATTATGGATGCCCTCGGGGGGTGGTCACGGGAGCTGGATGTCATGATGCGCGAGCTGGTGGGAGGCAGAAGCACAGACGTACTGCGAAAGATGCAGAGGGCAGTGCTCTCGGGCACGCTGAATATTGCCCAGACTTTCAAGGTGGCAGTTTGACTTTCTGTTAGAAGGAGGACCGTAGACACAACGGAAAAGCTTTTTAGGATTAGTTAATGTACATTTATTTTTTTACTCCATGGCTCACAGGTTACGGTTTTCGCCCTGTGCTGCCTGATTAGAATGTAGCATTCACTTGATTTCTCTGCGACATAATAATAATAGTAACAATAGTAATAATAACGAAGTATGCAGCTGAGCTGGGTCTCCAGCTACGGTTAAATTATCCTAACCCAATTTTCATCTATCGAGACAAAAAAGTACAGTCCAAATAGGTGAAGCCAGTGATCAACAAGTCACGGCAGCAGGAGATAAAATCAATTGTCTGAGGAGAGATGGCTAGAGAAATTCGTCAGGAACAGATGGGACGACGAAGACGTTGATCTTGAAAAATGCTTTGCGTGGCTTTCTTCATGGAAGAATGCCCCTACACATACCGTAGCAGGAATACAAGGGCTTTGCCGACAGCTTCTGCCTACTACAACCAAAAGATGAGCTCGCAAGTCACTGATGAAAATTGCCGTTCATGCGGAAAGTTCACAGAGAACATACAGCACATTCTCTCTGGCTGCAGCGCTTTAGCGCAAACCAAGTACTTACAGAGACATAACAATGCCCTTAAGATCCTATTCATCAAAGTCCTGAGATCCTTGAACCTCATCAGTAAAGTGGAGCCACGGTTCTCAACAGCTGAACCAGAGCCAGTTTACGAAAATGAACGTGCTACCGCCTACTGGGACGTCACCTTATATGCAGACAGGACATTTGGTGAAAGCCAACAGAATCCATGTCACAATTATTGATGAATTAAACAAGAAAGTTGCAGTCATTGATATAAGCTGCACGGCTGGAATAAAGAGGAGCGAAAGACATTGAAAAGACCACAAAGTATCGTCAACTACGATTAAAGCTCACAAGCAGATACCCTGGGTACAAAATCATTCAATACAATATAATCATGTATGTCTTTGGTGGTTGCTCAAGAGAGGTGGAACAGAATATCAAAGAACTGGTGGTAGACAAGAGTGAATCTATTTTGGGACAGATGCAGAGGGCAATCCTGACAAGTTCACTTCGAATTCATATTGCAAGAACATTTAAGCTGAGTCACTAGATATTACATATGAACAGTGGAATTGATTCCCATAGAACATTACTGAACATTAAGACATTCAAATTATTTACAAATTCTTTTATTTTTACTGGCCACGGCTTATCGCCCAGCCATAACTGTAGTTTTGTTCTGGGCATCCAGATGTAAATACTGCGGCATAATAATAATAATATAGTAAACAGATGGCGACCTGAAGAGTATTCTTCATCTATTTTTTAGAACTCCAAAAAGCTAATTCAACCTTACTCTTCAAAAGGAAAGTTTCTTGTTACATGCTTTTTGCCTCGGGTCCCGTGCGCCTTCTTGCTGGTTTCATTAGCCAAAGGGAAGAAAAGTGTAATAAGTCGTGGATACATTACGTTTGAATGGGTTTTGAAGATAGTTAAATTCATGTTTATAAAAACATACACTTTTACATGTAAACATAGGCAGCCGATGGATAACTCTCAGATAGAGTTGATATTACTTAGAATTACTTTGAACTGCTAAGGTGATGTTGCGCGAGTAGTCAGAATTTACATTTTGGTATCCTTCAGTACAAAACTGCAGAGTGCAGACCGCAGACCGGGTACAAAATGTAGACTGGGTACAACATTTAGTCTGCAGAGTGCAGACTTAGAATTTTAAAAACTGTTTTTTCGTCGAATACGGGACATTATCTTGCAACCTACCGAGTGTCATGGAATCGCTTTTCTGTGATCATCTTTCACGGTTATTTGCACAATTGTGGAATATAATGATGGAAGAAAAATCAGTCCGGTTTGACGCGAGGATTAGCTCGGGTATTTGTTTGGGGACATTATCTTTGATTATCTATTCCAAGAAGCGGACAGTGGTTCACGGTAGTTTCGATACAAAGTCGTTTCGATACAAGTCGAAGTCGATTCGTTACACATGTAAAGTCACGAAGAGAGGATTCTCCATGATCAGTGCTGTATTTGTTCTCCGCATCAGGTTGGAATTATTTGGGGTTCTAAATTCGGATACTATCTGCATCAAGCGGGAATTCTTCGGGATCAACGAAGGTAAAGTCTGGAGCTCCCAGTTCCAAGTAGCTGGAAGGATCGGCGAAGGAGTCCGGATGCGAGCACATCGCTCATTGCCGGTCAATTTCTTTTCCATCTCGAAGAGCCGCTCGGTAAACTTCTTGCAATATACTTATTTAATTAAAGTAAAAATCCAAATTAGAATAAAGTAAATACAGTAAAGGTCTCTGTGTCAAAGTATATAACCTCAAATACCAATAATATGCGTAATAGTGTTAAAAACTTATGTGTTGCAAATTCGATGATTCCAGCGAAAACATCCATCACATTGAATGGCTTGCTGTTTTGGCCGAACAGGTTTATCGCATACAATGCAGTTCAAAATCTGCGCAGACGCCATCGTGATAAGTCGTGATAACTCGCAAAAACTAGAGAATCGAACTCTTGTTAACAGTCGTGATCGTAAGATCGAATGATTATTGTTCAGGTCCCAGGTCTCCCTAACTGATCACAGTTAGTTTAAAGCGTTTGGATTGGTTTATTTGCTGTCATTAGAACAATAGAGTAAAGTTAGCAAGTTTTTTAAAACAATTAGTTTATGCGTCTATACACCAAATCGAAATAAGGCGTCCAATTTGAATTGCTATTGTTCTGGACAGACTAGGGGTCCACGTTTTGTACCGTCCCGATAATGACAGCCCCACAGTAACCACAGTCTCGATCGTGTTGTAAATAAATCATTCACCCGCAATACAGCTGTTTAGTTTCGGTCAATGTAAAACGTAGACTGCGGACTGCAGACCGGGGGTAAAATGCAGACTGAGGGTAAAATGCAGACTGCAGACTGCAGACCAGGGGTAAAATGCAGACTGCAGACTGCAGACCAGGGGTAAAATGCAGACTGCAGACTGCAGACCAGGGGTAAAGTGCAGACTGAGGGTAAAATATTGATAATAAAAAAACGAGTCTTAAGATGAAATAAAGAGTGTTCGTCCCGTAAAATAATATGTCACGTCAGGCCTCACGAAACACACAAACGCCGCTTCATGTTATAATTTTTCGTGTTTGGATAGCCCACTGTCACCTTTCAGCAATATCAATTCACAAACCTCTTGATACATTGAAGTCGAGTACAAAGATTGAATGCCTTTCACAAACTATGCTCGATACCTACACGTTTACCTTGCCTTGTTTGTCACGAACAGCGCAACACACTTGCGTTACGCACGTGATTTTATTGTGTAATTTAGTTAATCATCGCCATCTTTCGTAACCCAGTAACCCGATCTTTTCACGACCTTTGTAACGGGAATGACCTTAGGGCCTGATTACATGAGCCGGGCTGGCCCGGTTAGCCGAGCTGCTTTGGTGTGCCGAGATGACATTCAGCCCGATATTACATGAGGCGAGCCAGCCCGGTTGATGACTGGGGTGATGAACCGCGGGAGACCGGAGCGAGCTTTGATGTTTTGATCCTCCCCAGTATCTTTACCATTACATCATAGGACTCCATTACCAACTTTCCAGAACCACTTCTAGATCCCATTGTCACAGCATTACTAAATTTTTGCCGCAATTCTTTTATCTTTTCCATCACCCTGGAATAACCTTTCTTGATCAGCGCTTTCTCTGACTTGACTTTTTCCACCAACTCTTTCCTCTGAGACTCCTCAACATCTTCGGGAATGGCAGTAGTTTCTTATGGCCCAAACAAGTCAACATCGCCAGAAGAATACTTTGTCGCCATCGCCTTTCTCACTGCTTCATATTGCTTGTTTTTATCAGTATTGAAGTCCACGTTGCGATACTCCATATTAGCTTTGAATTCACCGAGCGCGCGAAGAAGGTCGTCAACCATTCCAAAATCATCCACTTGAATTTCGTGGCCGCCATGACAGACAGACATCTATATTTATACAGGATAGCCCCTTCAGTGTAGTAAACACTGGTATCAACGGGGGTCCTGTTACCCACCCATCCCACCCCAGGGGAGGACATCCATCACACAGTAATCTCGTGCGTGGGAAATTAACGTCTCCTGCCCCTAACCCTGCAGGAGACGGGACCTCCATTTATTCGTCCCTATCCGAGAAGACTAGAATATCTAACCATTTCTTGATGTTAAAGAAAGGAAGCATATTCTTCTCAATTAATTTTTTTAAGACCCTGAGTGTTGGTCCGGCCGGTATTGAACTCTCGACCTCCCGCACAGCAGTCCGGCGCTCTCCCAATTGAGCTAACCAGGCGGCGGTTAATGCTTGGCATGTTTGCGGCATGTTTGCATGAAATTGAGACCATTGCGCATGAGTATTTACTATCCGCTGAACTCTTGCTGGCTAAATGAGCCGGGCTGACCCGCCTAAACGCGATTATATGGGAAAATTTCGGCCCGGTTGGCAGGGATCTCGGCACCGCGATACCGGGATCTCGGCTTACCGGCCCGACCCGGTTGTCATATAATCGCGAGGTTGATTTTTGTTGCGTTTGACAAACGTGCCGAGATCCCGGCAAACTGACGCCAGCCCGGCTAACCGAGCCAGCCCGGCTCATGTAATCAGGCCGTTAGGCAGTAGGCTTTAAGATACACGCGTTTGTCGCTTCTACGGAGAAATTTAGGAGTTGGAGAAATCTCTTTGCCTTCACATAGCCAGCAGGAATTATAATGTAAGCTTAATTTTAGTTTATCCTCTGCCACTTATTTCTAATTTTAGTTTATCCTCTGCCACTTATTTCTAATTTTAGTTTATCCTCTGCCACTTATTTCTAATTTTAGTTTATCCTCTGCCACTTATTTCTAATTTTAGTTTATCCTCTGCCACTTATTTCGTTCGTTGACGGAGAGTTCTCACTATTCGCAGCTATTTCGTTGCGTAACGCGTAAATTTTTTTAATGTTGTAGTTTTCACCGCATGCTTCAGTGGTAACCAAGGAATAAATCGGTTTAAAATCAGGCCTGTAGTGTGTGGTTGGACTCGGCGAACTTCGGATCAATACTTCCCGCAAGGACTTGGTTCGGGAACGCGACATTGTTGTTGTGCTGTCGTGTCTTGCTTGCCTTGTCTTCCAAACAATTCCCAGGCCATCTGAAGAATTTGAACGCTGGAAGAGCTACTCGGTCCCAGACCTATTCGCGAAATCACAATTCAAAATGGCCGACATGTAAACAAATATGAGATGCATAGCATTACGATCAGTTTGGGCGCTGTTGGGAAACTTGGTTCAACAAAATGGGGAGTTCAAGAACTCGAGGTGGATGATATGTTTGACAAAGGCGAATAAACGCCTTTTGGTTTGAGTTTTCGGGATTTTGAAAAAAAGTTACGGGTACGCGTAGGAACACTCCCAAGTCTTGTTTTTATTATTAATATTTTATTTTACCCTCAGTCTGCATTTTACCCCTGGTCTGTAGTCTGCAGTCTACATTTCACCCCTGGTCTACAGTTCGCAGTCTGCATTTTACCTTCAGTCTGCATTTTAACCCCAGTCTGCACTCCGCAGTCTGCAGTCCGCAGTCTTAGTTTTACACTGACCGGTTCAGTTTTCTTCTTAAGGAGTAAAATCTCTTACCGCGAGTAAATTGGTTTCTCACAACAATTGATGAAGGAAGTCGTTGCGTGGAATCGTATTCTTCAAAATAAAATTACATTCTCCATGATCAAACTGTATAGCTACGCTCAGCTGCCGTTACCACGAATTTGAGCGTCTTCATGATAATCGAACTCTACCGTGATGCTTACTGTAGTGGAAGTAGTGGAACACTTGACGTTAGAATTTTAATTTAACATTTAATTACCTACCTGAAAGTCTTCTAATCATATCGAACTTTCCAACCATATTAGTCTCGGACGTTTTGATAGCCTCCTCTAGCAAATAAAAATACATTCTACATGATCAAAATGTATAGCTACGCATGGCTACCTTTAATTCACCACGAATTTGAAAGTCTTCATTTAAATTTCTGAGTTAACATTAATTACTTACCTAACTTTCTAGCCATATTAGACTCGATTGTTTTGATAGCCTCCGCGATGAAAGCTCTGGATCCCTTTTCCCTTTTATCAAGCATTTTCTCCACAGTTGTTTCAAAGCGTGCTCCTAGGGAATTGATGGAGTGATGATGGTACAGTGCCCCTACAACAACCACTGCCGCGATAATTCCGCAAGTAAACCATTCTCTTGCAATAAAACTGTTCAGTAATCTCCCTAAGAATCCAAATCTCTGGTAATTAGTAATTTGGTCTATATCGACACTTTCTTGAGTGTCGGTCATTGTTCAAAGCGAAAGCGTAAAATGTAACGCACAACAGTTGAAGGAAGTCGTTACGTGACCAACATCTGTCAAACATGTTATAAGTATACGAGTTATTGACCAAGCGTAAAGTCACGATAATTGGATGCAGGCCGCGTTCATTTTTTTGAGAGGAGTGCAGGCTCTGGTTCTCTAACAGTGGCTGGTAATGAAGCCTAAATAATATTAATGGTGGGTTATTGTATTTTATCGATGTACCCATTTCTAAAGTGAAAAAATCAAGGGCATGTTTAGCTTTTTTGTGGGTTTTTTAAATACTGAAGTTTGTCATGCATGTGTATTTTGAATTGAAAATTTGTTTTTGTTTGCTTCAAGGCTGCTGTGGAGTTGGTTGAGTTTGTTCGATTTGAGCAGATTCTTGCTGATCGTCCAGGGCCAATTGTTGTTCACTGCAGCTGAATTTATTTCAGTGTTACATAACAGTCATTCTCTAAAGTAGAAGTAAACAATGTTGAAAAATTCCTTGAGATAAACTCTTTTAGTTAAAAAAAATAACTTCAATGACTGGTAGAGCAACTGCAAATTTTGAATTTCTTCCTTCTACAGTAACAGAAAAATTTGCAAAGCTGCTACCTGAGTGTCTAGATAGCTGCTACCAGTGTCTTGAAAAGAACCAGTTTTGCTCCAGTGTTGTAATCACTTTGTGCTGGGTGATAACAGTGAGATATTATGTAGCTGTCAACCAATCAGTCTGCCTATCTCTTTGTAATCACTTGAGTAATTATTCCAAAATATAATAGCACTAAGGAACACTGAAGCCCATTTCATTACTCTTTGTTATCTGACATCAAGGTACTAACCCGGCACAGCAGCAATGTTAAGGGAACTAGTGTCTGAATTTTTCTTATTTTTTCCCCTGCTGTAGTGTGGGAATAGGTTGGACTGGAGCTCTCATCACTATTGATGTGGCCATGGGTCTCATGGAGAGAGATTTATTGGTAGGCTATATTTCTTACAAATCAAAGAACACTGTGTAATATATTTGAAAGTATAACATTAAATGAACTACCATTAAACACAGTAATAGTGCTGGTTGGTCACTCTCTGTTATTGCTCGCTCGAGCTCACCATGAGGTTTTCCTTATATGGTAAAAAGGGCACAGGTAGCCCAACATATAACACACTGATTTCTTTTGAAGTCAACATAGTATTTTTGTGTTCGATTAATTACCTTATTAATATGAGTGAGTTTAGCTAAGCACCTAGTCTACATCATGTTTATAGCTGGTCAGTTTGCTTGGCATATTGTCAAGGGGCCTAGTAAGATTGCCGACCTTAGGAAGATCTCAAATGAAAGCAAATATTAATCTTCTGGCTGTGATTTCTAATTTGAAGTTTGATGTTAATAAAATTGTCAGGAATCTGTGTGAGCAGTGACAGGGCATGATTCAAACCAAAGTGAGGACATGTACACCTATATTGGATTGTTTCTTTCTATAATGTTATTTGCAAATTATAAAGAGACCATGGAAAATATTTAGCTTTGTTGCACTAAGTACACCACAAAGATAAGAAACTGTGCTGATCCATTTTAGGTTAGGACATCTGTAACCCTTTTAAACTCCCAGAAGTGATTAGCATGTAACCTCTCTATGATACAAATACGTTATCCAGCAAACAGGTAATGCAATTGTTCAAACTTACAAGGAAGAATTTATTATTTTGAGTGAACACTGAATTCTCATAACTTAAGTTTACAAGGAAATGTGTAGAAGCTGGGAGAACGAATTGACAGTTACATCTAGGGGGTAAAGAGGTTAAACCAGAGAGTGATATGTCTTTTCTTTAACCCTTTACACCTTAACATCAGTATGCATATTCTCCATACTGTTCTCTCTACATTTCCTAGGGTGCTGACAAAAAGAATTTGTTTAACAATCAAGAGCTTGTTGTTTTGGTGATCACTTCCTCTCTTCTCATGACATTAATGTCTGATTCAGGGGTGACTCTGTAAGGAGAAATTAGATGCTTGTCACTCTTAAGGGTCAAATTAGGGTTGAATAGGCCGTATGTTTTTAAATGTTTATTCCAAATCCTGATTTTGTTGGAGAGAAATGAATCGAATAAACTTCTGTCTTTTGAAATCATGTTTTTATACCTTTTTTTTTTTTTTACAGGATCAGTACATATTCTGACTACAAGATATTCATTGTGAAAGTTTATTTAAGGTGAGTCAGCCTGAGTCTTGAAGTAGACATATCTGACTACGATCTTCAATGTACTGCAAGCATTGACTTAAACTGAAGGGTTATACAAAAATGGCCTGTGCTACGCCAGAAACAAAAAACCACTAAAAAACCACTCTTTAGAAGTGGCCAAAATATGTGGTAACACAGCAGCACTATACCCCGAGAAAAGGGTAATTGAAATAAACCAAGTTACACTACTAATCACAGAGAGTTGTAAAAAAAAATCACCTGCATTAAATAAGAAAAACGAAAGTGGTCAAACCTAAGACTGAGCGACCTAGAATGACTTAATTTTCCCACGGAACGCTTAAATAATCTTCAACGTGCCGTCAGAATATTAATATATTAATTTCTGACTTATTCGTTCCCATGACACTCAAACGTCAGAAATTACATTTTCTGTGACTAGACATGTCTGGATGTGCTTCAATCGCTGAAAACTACCAAGAGGAGTCATTTCATACATTCAAACGGCAGTTGCATATAATGTTCTTTACTGGAAAACAAGTTAATAAATTGTTTGGGATTGTAAAGTTATTTGTACCCATGATCCCCCAAGGGGCATTTTGTTAGTTTTACATTTTATGCCTTTTTAATAAAATGGACATCCTTATGCTTGTTAACTTAGCTATAGCTAGGATAACATCTAGTTATTTTTAAATAATAAGAACTTGAAGTTATTACGATATTTGTATTTTAAAAATCACTTGTGATCCTTGTATTCTGATTGGCTCTCACTGGTGCAATTTATTTACAAATCACACCATTTATCCTCTGAATCGCATCTTTTTCCCAGCCAATGGGACAGCTTTACTAAAACACAACAACCATTAACATTTTAAGGGTCATTTAGAGAAATCAGTCAAATTGTAGAAATATGAGTGACAACTTTGGCAACTTTTTACAAACTAGCTTCTTTATACTGGCATAATAAAATATTTGTACAGACTCAAAAAAACTTGAATTGAGCACCTGAACTTGGGGTTTTCAAATTGGATGTAATGAAGTGACAATTGAACTTTATGTCATCCAATTTTGGTCTGAAATCTTGTGATTTTAAATCAGGTAGATAGAGGAGAAAACGAGTGTAATATTTAGCCATCTTGACCGAACAAGCTAGGTCAATAAAGGATCCAAGGTCTTACAGATGCAAAAATATTTCGCTTTGGTAAGATTTAAGAATGAATTGTTCATCTCAAGAGCTGGGAAAGAAAGCTTACTGTGTGATTAGGACAAAAAGCTCACGGGAATCGCTTCTGTTTTATTTGTTCTGACAATCTTCTGTCGCTTTTGATTTTCCATTACTGACGTTGTCTAAGAATTACAAACTTAGCACCAATTCAACGTTTTCATGCGCAGGATCAAAGCGGGCAATCCCGGCTTATCTTTCCCACTCGGGAAGCCAGTCAGAACATGGGATTCGCCTCACATTGCCCACGGGCGCTGCCAGCGATGTAATGAATACGAGTTTAAACATATCACGTTGTGTTTCAATTCCAAGGATCCCTTTCTTTTTAACCTTTCAACAATTTCATTTTTGTCTTTCTGGTGGGGTGTAGTAATCACGGAATTATTTCTTCAGGAGGTTAACAGCCATCCTGTCACACCAAAACTGGAATGATATGGATTTAAAGCCGGTAAGAAGGCAGGTAGTGTGGACACTCTAACTGCGTTGTAATGTGGTAGCGTTATTTTCAATATGGCAGTGGCTAGCAAATTATGGCAGAAACTTACATATTTTAACCAGACATACATGTCTTAAAAGTCAGGCCGTTTAGGCTTTTCCTTTTAACAAAGGAAAATGCAGTTTGACTTAAACAGATAAACTGAATAATATTTCAGATAATAATATGTCCCTTAACCCCAAGAAGTGTAAATCTATGGCGGTGGACTTTCTTCTCTATAATAGCGTTGTCTGCCCTCCCCTGGTAACCGGCGGATCTGTAATTGAGTGTGTCAAGTCGTTTAAATCTCTCGGGGTTTATTCATCAAGCGACTTGACATGGGGGGAGCACACGGACTATATAGTTAAGAGAGCCATCCGCAGGCTATATGCCCTCAGAACGCTCAAGCGCTGTGGAGTGTCCCAAGGTGACATTGTCGGGGTGTACTGCACGCTCATTGGGCCTCTTCTGGAATATGCGACACCTACACTCGCCAATCTTCCACAGTACTTGTCGCAGGCCCTAGAGGAGGTCCAGAAACGTGCACTTGCCATTGTTTTTCCGAACCTTACATATGCAGATGCGCTAGCTGCGTCTCAGATTGCCACGCTTGCGGATAGGCGCGAAGAAGCTTGCAAGAAGCTTATACGTACCCTGACACCGTCAAACCCTGTTTTCAATAGTTTAAAAAGCCGACTCGCTCAACCAAGTAACAATATTTTCAAACAACCGCCTCCCGGTTAGCTCAATGAATAGAGCGCTGGACTGTTGTGCGGGAGGTCGAGGGTTCAAGCCCCGGCCAGACCAACACTCAAGGTCTTAAAATAACTGAGAAGAATATGCTACCTTTCTATAACATCAAGAAATGGCTAGATATTCTAGTCTTCTCGGATAGGGACGAATAAATGGAGGTCTCGTCTCCTACAGGGTTAGGGGTAGGAGACGTTAATTTCCCACGTACGAGATTACTGTGTGATGGAAGTTCGCCCCTGGGGTGGGATGGGTGGGATTTATTGGGTGGACTACTCGCATGGTTCTCATAGGTTCCGTTCTAGTCCTATCCTAATGCAGTGAAAATGGTTAGAAGTATAATCACAGGTCTTATTCTACTAGTTATGTGAAAAGCACAAAAACTGACCGTTTTGGAAAGTTTGTAACGAACAAGTTTTCCACTTATTTAAAGAAAAATGTATAAAAATCCATGATTTGTTATTGTATTTTGTAAGCTTACCTCCATGTATACAATTTGCTGACTATACTTGTAATTCAGATTTTCTGCAAGGGTTATGAATAAAGAAACATTACATTACCTACATTACATTACGTATAAGTATTTTTTTTTTTTTTAATTTCGTTGGTTTTCAAGGACAAACGCAATCACTGTTGTTTATGACAACTGTATGTAATTTGAGAACGGTTTTCAAAAAAATCAAATCAGATCTACGTCATAGTCTGAGGCCTTGATTAACAATTGGTTCATGCTTTAGCGTGCACTATCGAGTTATGGAGCACGCGGGAAGTTTGGAGAGCACGAAAGAAGCGTAAGAGTTGCCCGAGGCGATAGCCGAGGGCAACTCTAGCTTCTTGAGTGCTCTCCAAACTTCCCACGTGCTCCATAACTCGATAGTGCACAGCTGAAAGCATGAACCAATTGTTTTAGAACATAGCAGGTGGAATTGTGCATCAAATGCGACGCGAAAAACGGACAACAATATCAGTTGAAGCGAATCGTGACGGCGCTGATGCCGAGTCTCCTTTTTGTTTTTCTCTTTTTCTGCCTCATTTAAGAACTCTAGCCCAAGGGAAAAGGTCGAAACATTGTCTTCGTTTTCGGACTAGCAGGCCGAGTTTCTGTTTGTATCCATTATTGTCGCGAAATGTATTATTTTTCCCCGCACTAGCAATGGCCGCTCGCGCGAAAAAAAAAATTTCTGGCGAAGTAGGATTTGCTGACGCTATCAGCGTGCACTATCGGGATTTTGAGCACGCTTACGT
The DNA here is from genome assembly GCF_964205215.1 of Stylophora pistillata. Lineage (NCBI taxonomy): Eukaryota > Metazoa > Cnidaria > Anthozoa > Scleractinia > Pocilloporidae > Stylophora > Stylophora pistillata. The sequence goes on from NC_142524.1 coordinate 22,412,337, forward strand.
ATAATGAATTTGATTGCGCGACTCTGCTAGCTATGTTCTAAAAAGATTTAGTCGGCTGCTTTGATCCGCCTTCGACAGCTCTTACCACCAGCTCTTTAACGATACTTGTGTTTTATGCACTTGTTAGTGCTAATGTTTTAGACCGGTTATGGCCACTAAAAGACTCTTGAGGGTCTAAGAGCAATTGCAAACCACTAAATGGTGGCCACTGACCTAATCACCTAAACTCCTAAGAATATGCACACTCAATGCGAAAACTATAACAGGCGCGTAGCGTCCTATACGCATATATGCACGTGCGTATTTGAAGTGACCAGAAAATTTTGAAAACAATGTTGTGTTTGCGCCAAGTTTGCTCAAAATAAGGGCGAGACGCTTTGTTCTTTGCTTGTATTCATAAAACTATTTCGAACAAGAAATAAAGAACGCGGTATTTTTCGCTCAGTTTACTTAGGTTTCTAGATCATATGTACTTGTGCGTACTTGAAAAAATGACCACGCTACGCGCCTGTCTAACCAATGTTTCTCTAAGATTAATTTTAGTTGCACAATATTTGACGTCCAAAGACCCCTGGAAACTTACAGAGACTATTTTCCTGAAATATATATCCGTAGAGAGCAGTCAATGAATAAACAGGTCGCTCATCAGCAAATGTTCCTGTGTGCCAAGAGGAACTGAAGGACCGCGCGATGATCAAACCGCCGCTTCTCTTGGGCAGGTGGCCCGTCGTAACTTCTAACCATTGTTGCTTTCTGATTGGGTCTCCCCTCTGTATTTGAAAAAAAGTTCTGAGGAGAAACTTATGCCACAAGACTTCGTTCAGATGTTTTTCCTTGTCAAATACATATAGAACTTAAATGTGAAATTGGATCGTGAAGCTTGCTCGATTGAACCCCGATAATTTGAATTTGTTCGACTCTTCATGCGATATTACTCGCAACATGACAAATTTTTAATCTCTGGGCACAGATGGGGGTTGATAGCAGAATTCATTTTTAACTCGTGAATTGCGTGTGCGCAAAAACGAGTTGTAGGAATGGTGTGATGAATGGCGCTCGCTCGCTCGACTGGTCGATTCCTGTAAACTTTTTTCTATTTTAGGCTTTTGAATGTATTTGATAGTTTTTGGCGAGAGATAAACAAACGAAATGGCGACCTTTGTTGCTAAGAATAGTGTTGGAGTGAAAAAGAAGCCAATGATAATCTTGAAAGAGTAAAAAAGTATACGTTTTTCATTTGTGAACTAATTAAAAAATGCCCAATCTCCGAATACACCTTTATCTCTTGCAGCGTATATTTCATTTATGGCATCAATACTTCTATTTTTAAATGTATACATCCAGGAAAATGATTATTGTGTCCGAAAAAGAGAAAAAAGAAAACAAAGTAGGAAGTTAAGCAAAAACTGAATATCACCTGGGAGAGACAGATTTGAACCACCTACGTCGCCATCCAGAAAATCTTTTGGATCACCTTGCTTTTTACCGCAATGCCACCGATACCCGCACGAACTTTCCAACTATAAAAATTTTACATTTAAAACGCTGATCTTTTGGTAATTTCAACCGCGGGCTCAAACGTCTCGAGTCGCTGCTCGCCGATAGTCCGATTTCGAAGTGTCGCTCACGGCCGACTGCTCGTAAAGTGACTTGTTTGGTATTCCTGCAGCTGTATCAACGTTGGAAAATGGTTCACAAGTGGGAACTGCAGCGAAAGAAGCTCAAGCATAAGTTCAATCAATCGATATGCTGTTTCTTCATTGGTGTAACTCGCACTGTGTATGCGTATGTTATTAGAGCACTGTTAAGTTTGTAATGTATGTTTCCAGATACCTTGAATTAAGGACTTTTTTCTTAAAAATGCGTCCTGGAGTGAGGAACAGGAAGTTCTAAAGATGAGGAGTGATATCATTCAAAATGAGTGTAATTATCAGTTCTCAAAACAAGGAATATATATGCACTAACAGTGAGTGATAAATACTGCCTAAAACTGATAACAGTCCTTACTTTGAGGTGACCAAAGTTTCTCATAGTAAGACCTAGTTTCTTCAAAATGAGTAAGTAAAGATCTCAAAAGAGAGCGCTTACTTCTCAAAGATTGTTAACCTTGAGACAAGGATCTTAACTCCAGGAAGTGGTTGTTTCTATCAATATTTTGTGCATGTAACACAGGTTAGCCAGGCCATACTACAAACTCAACAACAACTTTTAATCTGACATAATAAACCCAAATTGTGCTTTCTTTAAAATGTTTTACATTATTTTGAACTTAAGATACATGCTCAGCAGCAAGTTTTATTTTGAAGCAAGACTTAAGTTACACCTCACTTCATTTGATGTATATCAAATTAACAGCAAGGTGACATGGCTTTATACCTAACATCAATTCTTCAAGAAAGGGCACAGCTACATGATAACTTAATATGCTGAAATTTTAACTATTCAGTAAGTCTTTATGCAGATTAACCAATACTAAAATAAACAGTATATAGCGGCTTCATGACAAACACAAATTTCTCAAGGAATAGGTATAGTAGCCTTTCCTTTGAATCATACTGAAGATTACTCTTTCTCTTTGTCAAAAATCTTGCTACAGATTTGCCTGTACCTAAATGCTCGTCATAGAGGCTCTACTCCTAGGACATATTCTTCAAGAAATTGATACAGCAACTTTTCTTTTGAATCATATTGTAAATTAAAACAATAATAAGTTGACAGTCACAACAACAATCCCTTTACAAGGATGAATATCCTTGCCGATGTATGACTATAATTCTGTCAACAAGTGGTTTATATTTAGTTTGAGATTCTTTACTCTGGTTCAGTAATTTTTTGTATAATAATCACATGATTGTAAGTAAAGATTACAAATGGTAGCAGTTTACATTCCATGCTTATTTTTCTGGAAGTTATAAATTTATGATTTATTTTGACAACCACTTTGATTGTCATTTGAAATTAAAAATTTTTGTGAATTAGATGCAACAAGGATATTCCTAATGCCTTACATTTAGGGTAAACTAGGAACACTCAAAACTGTGCTCTTGTTTCATGAAGAATCACAGATATTGAGTTTGTTGAAAGAAAAATTAATGTAAAAACGTTTTTCAAATTATATTTAGTTATATTTCCTTGGGAATTTGACAAGCACAATTCCACAGATATTTCTGAAATTTTGGCAAGCATTTATCATAAATCTGGTTGGAAGAAGAACTTTTCTACTTAGAATGAATACTTGCTAAAAGCAAGGATTTGAGATATTTATTCAATAGTGGAAATGCCATTAAAATGTGAATTCGAAGTCATAAATCTTAAAACAAGGAATGTAAATCTTATTTTTAATGGTGGTATTCTGAAACTGAGGAACTTTCATTGGAGAGTATAAAATTCTTAAAAGCAGAAATCTTGATCCTTACATTTCAAGGAATTGACTCTCAAAATAAGGAAAAAATCCTTGTTTTGAGTATCCACTGACTAACAATAAGAATTCCGAAAAACAAAATTTAGAGTGGTGTGAACATCCTTGTGCTTGTTTTTTCATCCTTGTGCTAATAATTATCTCAGAAGTGCGAAACAGGCTTCAAGGGTAATACTCAGTTGCAACACAAGCATAGGCATAAACATAATAAGCTAATGTGCAGGTGGGCTCAGCTGCAACATAAACATGAGCACAAGCGCTCAGTCGATGTTACGTTAAATAGGGACATGGTTGGTATAAGCAGTATAGTGCTTGCTGATTGCCTGAAAGACTTTCACTTATGTTTATCCTTACGCTTATGCCAACCAAGTCTTAACTAGACAGTATAAGTATAAAAAGAAGGAAACGTTTTGATAATCTTATGCATATATGCTTATCCTTATGTCCGTGCGTTCCATCCAGCGTATAAGCGTTTAAATGCCTATCCCTATGCTTGCATCGCAAGTAAATACTGAGCTCAATATTGGAACAATAGTTTTATGATAAACAAAACAGCACCCTTTTGAACTTTCATTCCACAAACCTTTACTGTAAAATCTGGAACAGTGACTGTCTTGCACCAAAAACTAATCAGGCCATATTTTCTTTCTTTGAGGCCTAATTTAGTTTCACATCATATTCCTCATAATGCTCATTTACCAGTCTAACGATTCATACCATAGTATGAAAATCAAACACCCATTTCTATTGACGACACAAATTACATTGGCTTATCCAATTCTCGAGTTGGCTCACAGAGCCTTTGATCTTTCAATAGACTAAGAAGATTTGGCTTGCTGCAAGAAAACAAAGTTCTTTACAAAAAAAACTCGTAGAATAAAATGGAGTTGAAATTCAAGAGACAAGATGGCGGACGAAATTATCTTGCTAAATAGCCTGCAGAGCAGCCGTAACTTTAGCGAGCTTTAGTGATCGTCATCTTTGATTTCAATGGAAGCGGTAGGTTGGAGTTGGAAAGAAATTGTTGTCAAGGGGGTGAGCGACAATGAGAACATTAAGAGAGAGTAAGGGTAGGGAGTTGATCATATAAACACTGCTTGTTGTTTCACCAGATTTGTACAGATCGGCACAGTTCTTATGCACTGATAAAAACAATTGTTATTATGGTAATGATAATAATAATAATGATAATAATAATAATGATGATAATAATAATAATAATTTTAAAGTATGATAATTTTTATTTCACAAAATCAGTAAAAATACAGGATAACAAACAAAATTAAGCCAAATTAAGGTATAAATATTAGAACAAGTTTAAAAAGTCTCTAGCTGAGAGAAAAGTCTTGAATCTCTTCGGTATTAACAACTGTTCTACAGAGTAGCAGAATTCATCTTATATCTGCATTATTTTGCTTCAGCTTCATTCAGCAGAACAGCAAATAAATTGACGATACATGATCGACGTCCTTAATAATAATAATAAATTTTTCCTTAAAAGTATTTCACAAAAAACAGTTCTCTAAAAAAAAAAGAAAAATTCAGACAACTAAGCTACATAATAAAGAATTGACCACTTAAATTCTGGATGCGCACTTTCCGATGTAATGTCAGTGTAAGATATATTGGCTACTCTTCTCTTTCTCCTGGTTCCTCTGAGAAAGCAAAGCTGAACGTAGAATGGCAAAGGATATCTTCGCCCTTATCTAAGATATGGTTGTAGCGTAGTCATCTCCTTTCTTTAACGCAGGTAACTCTGCGAGGCGGCTATGGAATCTCTTGCATTCATCGGCCATTCCACCTGTACTTGTAAAAACTAATGGTGTGAATGTCGCTTGCTCCACTTCGAAAACCCGCCTGTTGTATTGCCTCTTCTCATTTTCATGTAGTTGGAATATCTGTTTCGGAGACAGTTCTCGATACGAATCTGCGTATTGAGAATAATAATAATAATAATAATAGTAATAATAATAATAACATAAGAGGTAGCCGGCATAGATAGAAGAACTAGGAAGATATTGGCAATGAATGGCTGTCTACACTGAAGGAGTAACGTTGCGAAGCTGTACTTGCCAAGAAAGGAAGGGGGAAGAGGACTGATTGGCATCGAAGAGTGTATAAAGAGGGAGAGCAAATTTCTTCAAGGTGATCTGAGTGAGAGCACAGAATGGATGCTTCAAGCTGCATTGAAGGAGAAGGTTATTGTTGAAGAAGAGAGCCTACAGAACTACGAGAGGAGGAAGAAAGAAGAGAAAGTTAAAAACTGGAAGGAGAAAGCCCTACACGGTGAGTTCATCCAACAAATATCAGATAAAGCAGGAGAGGAGTCCTGGAGATGGTTAAGGTACGGATTTTTAAAAAAGGAGACATAAGGTTTGATTCTGGCGGCTCAGGAACAGGCTCTAAGAACAAACTCGATCAAGTATAGCGTAGACAAGACTTCAGAAACGCCACTGTGTAGACTGTGTGGAGAAACCACTGAAACAGTAAGACACATTATCAGTGGATGCAAGAAGCTTGCCCAGAGAGAGTACAGGAAGCGCCACGACAAGGTGGCTCTGCAGGTGCACTGGGAGATGTGTAGAAAATATGGAATAGAGTGTACTGACAAGTGGTATGACCACAAACCCTTGTCAATCGCAGAAAATGGAGAAGTGAGGATCAACTGGGACATTACTATCTACACAGACAAAGTGCTGAGGCATAATCCTCATTACCCCAATTTATAAAGACTGGAGCATTACCCTAATTCATAAATACACACAGAAATGGACCCTTATTGACATAGCTGTGCCAGCGGATCAGAACATTACCCGGACCGAGGAGGAGAAGGTGGAAAAATACCAGGAACTAGCATACGAAAAAAGAAGGCTCTATGGAGCCTCGAAAGTCACAATAATACCTATCGTGATTAGTACTCTCGGAAGCATATCGAAAAGATCAAAGGCCTCGTTTGGCAAGTTAGGAGTACCTGACTTCCTGGGAAGTGTTCAATTATCGGCCATCCTTGGAACTGCTTATTTGTTGCGAAAAGTGTTGTGTCTCTGAGCTACGGGAGGTTGCTGAGACACAAACGACGTTACCCAGTGGAACACACGACAACTGGAGAGAATTGAAATAATAATAACAACAATAAAGATTATGACAAAAATAATTATTTATAACAGAATAATTGACTTAAGTGTCCTTTATGCATGGCTTACGCCCAGCTGATGTATAAAAAGAGGGCTGTCCATAAGTTGCTCGGAAACTTTTGAGCAGCTTTTTGGATTTGGAGCAACTTTTAATCCTTCGAGCAACTTTTCGGATCTCGTGCAACTTTTTTCTTTTTTTGAATAACTTTCTTGCTTTTTTAAGGCAATTTGTAACTAAAAATCGCCCATTCAAGGCTCTAATTTAAAGCATCAGTTTCTTTTATGCATAATTTTGCGTAAAATACCTTTTGTAAACAAAAAACACTATTTCCCTGGTGGTCTGCCTGTGGTAGCAGCCGAAAGTGGTCAGCAGATATGCTGAAAAATTCAAAATGGCGGAGCCGAGTGGTGCAAAACATTGACCAACAGGGACAGTGCTCTGTACTACATCCGCAAAGATAAAGATATTGAAAGACTATGGTTTGACCACATACATTCGTGTAAGTCAGAGAAAATCTATAAATTTAATAAGCATATTAGCAAAGTTTGGATTTATCAACAAAGTTGAAATGGTAAATTGGCCACCGTAACGATTACAAAAGCTGACGTTTCGAGCGTTAGCCCTTCGTCGGAGCGAAAAGAGGAATTGTGAGTTGTGGGAGCTTTTAAAGGCAGAAAATGGAGCTACGTTATTGGTGGGAACATGGCAACGAGAATAACACGAATAAATTAGTGGAATGAAAAGCGTTCGTTGATCCCTGTGGGATTTAGACTGCCGATTTGAAAGATTAGCTTTTGTTCAAGATTTTTACGGCTTTCCGTGCTACCTAAGTGTAAGGAAAGACCGCAGATTGCCATATGTTGCTTAGAATGATTAGGTAAATTAAAATGCGTAGCGACGGGTTTCGATGTGTCCTTGTCTTTCCTCTCCACGTCTCGAAGGTGTTCTCGGAATCGGTCACCTAGTCTTCTGCCTGTTTCGCCGATGTATATCTTTTTGCAATAAGTGCAAGTTATGCAATAGATTACATTGGCGGAGGTGCAAGTGAAGGGATAAGTCTTAATAGATACGAGTTCCGCTGATCTACTGTTGAAACGCTTGCATTCGACCGCCATGCCTCCGGTAGTAGTGAAGACTAAAGGTGTAAAATTCCCTCGTTCAACTTCCAAAACTCTGTTCGCGTATAACCGCTTCTTCTCATCTTCATGTTTGCGATAAATTTGCTGAAAGATGAGATCTTTGTAAGACTCTGCGTTTGGGTGGAAAACCCTTAAGTCAAAAAAGGTAGAGCCTTGCCTATCCCAGAACCCACGAGCGTGAACATCTTATCGGGCATCCTGTGCTGGGTTCGCACCCCTCGTCAGCACTTCTCCTATTATCTCCTGGAGAACGGGTTCCACTTGCACATGGTGGCAAACAATGTTTAGAAAATCGGCCTCAAGATCACGCAGCTTGTTATGCATCTGGATGATGAATCCTCCTCGTCTATACACCTTGGCATGATCCACCGTAAAAGCATCTCCGCAAATACAAGTTGAGGGCGTGTCAGCTATGTGCCAGTCATAGCGGAGATGAACGGCATCCCTGAACTCTCTCCCACCGGGAGCTCGAGTGCCCGAGCCTCTATCTCCTTCACTAGAGGCTGTGTTACCCTGATTGAGGCTTCATACTCCTTAGTCGCGTTTCGCATGTGTTTTTGAGAGCCAGTTCCCCTAGCCTCACCAGAAGTGCTAGCAATTCACGCTCAGCGGGTGTACAAGTGTGCCCTGTCATGGCGGGTATGAAGACATTGCCTATTGCGCGCTCTAGCGCCTCTACCAGTTCTATATCAGGCAGTGTTCTGAGATGATAAGTCCAACGATGTTTCAATCCAATAGTGAAGGCTGCATATGAGGCTTGTGGATTAGCTGCAACGAATTCTGCGAGCTTCACCACTTGCTCGACCCCCACCTCTACCTTCCCTTTCATGTACTGCTCTAAGTAAGTTCTAGAGTATAGCACGGCGCCCAGAAGTTTTTGGCCTTTAGTCGACATTTTTATTGCCGTGTCACCGAATAATTCCATCGCTTCATTTTCCTCTTCTGGTTTGGTGATTGATTCACCAGCATTTCTTAGCATTGGGGTAATACCCCAGGCTAGGTCCCATTTCATTTAGCCCGTCCCACCACCTCCTTAGCTCCTCGAGCGAACCAGCGCCTGTTGCATCAGCAGCGTACCAGCATTGCTTGCGTTGCTGGATGAATTGAGATGTGTGATTAAAGGCTGAAGGCTTATAGCAGAGAAGCTCACTGCTCAGGGATCACCCTGTGTAGTGCCCTCTGTAGATTTTAGTTCTTTAACACCCGTGACAAAGTGATGCGCAGGAGCCCTATAGGTGTTGGTGGCGCATGTGGCTAAAGTAGGACAAAGAACAACGACATTATGCAAGGCAGAAGCCCTGTTCAACAAATTAAAAGCGTTCGATGGATCAATTAGTAACATGGCATCTGCATCATCAGTATCAAATATACCGTGCATGGCGTGAATGGCTGCTTTAGCTCCACTCTTCAGACTCGCGCACACTTGTAGTGAGCCGCTGGCCTCAATAATATCCAGCTTTGTCCCCTTTACTTCGTAGTTTTTTTCCCAAGTACTAGCCTAGATTTTAATAATTATTAGACTTTTAGACTATATATACGCCCATTCAACTTGTATAAGCATAAATTTATCTGTAATTTTATTTCTAAAACCCTTTGTAACTCAGTCCCTCTTTGATCAACTTTTGTAATTTTTATTGTTGTACGATTGTAACCACATTGTAATTCAGATTAGCTGCGATGATGGCGGAATTAAACTTTCTTTCTTCTTCTTCTTCTTCTTGTTACACACTTGGCGATTATTCTCCTCACCACCTCTCCGACTCCGATCGGTCGCACCTCGTCATTGCCCTTGTCGAGTGGAATTAATCGACCTGCCAAAATTGGTTCGATTGTAGCAGGAGCAACAAGCTCTGTACAAAGTCTCTTAGCAAGCATGGCTATGGCGTCGCAAAGACTTGCACTGGACTTAAAGGACTTGCTAGCGAGCATTCCTCTAAAGCCATTTGCATCTATCCCCGAGGGAACGCCAGAACCTTTTGTCTTAAGTGCCGCTTCTTTTATCATTTCTCCATTTATTTGGTGATAGATAACATGAGGGATATCATCGAATGGGCCAAAGACCAGGGATCCTAGCTGGGCTTTCTGTACACGCCGCAAAAATCTTGAACAAAGGCTCATCTTTCAAACCGGCAGTCTAACTCCCACAGGGATTAACGAACGCTTTTCATTCCACTAATTTATTCTTGTTTTTCTCGTTGCCATGTTCCCACCAATAACGTAGCTCCGTAGCACACACAACCCACAATTCCTCTATTCGCTCCGACGAAGGGCTAACGCTCGAAACGTCAGCTTTTGTAATCGTTACGTTGGCCAATTTACCACTTCAACTTTGTGGATAGATCCAAATTATTTCTGTATACTCCGATGTTTATCCTGAAGGTGGATCATTACATCATCAGTGGGTGAAAGAATGCCCCCAGAGTCCTGTTCAATAAGGTACCGAAAAGCGGAATTTACCTGAGCCCCCGACACCAGTTTTGCGAACATCATAGCTTTATTCGGTGGATCATTCCTTCGAGGCTTTGTGAGGCGCTTTTGTATCATTCGCCTTTCGCGTAGGAGCGTGTCTATCTCGCCCTTTTTCCATAGAGCTAACCTCCTTGACAAGTACCCTTGATGATCTTTCGCTTTTGAACCTTTACTAGCTTTTTGCAGCGCCAATGCTGAAAGAACAATGGCCGCTGTTAGAGCTATATGGTGCATTTCCGATTTATTGTTCCAGTCATTAATGTGCTTGGCTACTTGGTGAAAAAAATCGCGACCAATTTTCCCATATAGGACTAGAAAGGTGTTCTTCCGCCAGGTCGTCACTTCATTGTACGCATTGGCAATAGCTGTTGTATTTAGCCAAATTTCCGCTCCGTCACTTTTGCGCCCCAATAACACTTGAAGGCCTTCTCACGGGTTCATAATCAGGTAAACACCCTGGCATCTCAAAATGATCTTGGGGTGGGCTTTCGACACTTACTAGTACTACTGCTACTACTACTACTACTACTACTACTACTACTACTACTACTACTACTACTACTATTACTACTACTACTACTACTACTACTACTACTACTACTACTACTAATAATAATAATAATAATGATATTAAAACAATAGAACACTAAAAGCACCTTCAGATCTCATCCTGATTTAAGTTTCTTGAGATACAATGAAATATATGAAGTTCATATATTTTGTACTGCGGTATTAGATACATATGATGCACGATCCTCGCAGTAGATAGCGTTATTTAAGCAATAGCGAAAATCAGACCTGAAAATAATCAGGCCTGTACGGGATTCGAGCCACTGACCTCTGCGATACTAGTGCAGCGCTCTACCAATTGAGCTAACAAGCCAACTGGGAGCAGAGGTTAAGTTTCTTGTTACATACTGTTTGCCTTATGCCCCGTGTGCTTTTTGGATAGGTTTCATTAGCCATGGGGAGGGTAAGTTTAATAAGTCGTAGATACATTACGTTAAAATGGGTTTTGATGATAAACAGATTCCGTTTAAAAAACATGCACTTTTACATTTCAACACAGGCAGCCAATGGGTAACTCTCGGATCGAGTTGACACTACTTTGAATTACTTTGAACTGCTTGGGTGATATTGGGTGAATGGTCAGAATTCACATTTTAGCTATCTCTCGGTGCAAAACTGCGGACCGCAGACCGCAGACTGGGTACTAGACACAAAATGCATACTAGACACAAAATGTAGACTGTAGACTGCAGACCGAGAATTTTAAAAACTGTTTTTTCGTCGGATACGTAACATCATCCCACAACTTACCGAGTGTGAGGCAATCGCTTTTCCACAATCATCTTTCGTGATCATTTCTACTATTGTGGAATATTTCATGCCCGTTTGCTCGTTTATTTTGTTTTAAGCTTACAATTGACTTATACTTTTACTGATATGAGTGTTTATAGGTTCCCTTATAAGTTCTATCAAAGATTTGCTCAAAGCTTTGCTGGTAAGATTTATTTGTTAAAAGTCCATTAGTTATAAGCCCCGTGAGAGCCTATAGGATCGACAATAAAACGTCTAAAGAGTAGTATAGTAGTTGGGGTGTCTGACTCTTTGCAAACTTAGGGTTTTCAAAATCCGAAAAATTGCTCTATAAAAATCTGATATCAAAATCCAAAATCCAAAATTAAAAAAATCAAGAAATTTGGAAACTATATTGAAAAACAGTTATCAACAAAGTCGGAATCCAAAAACGGAGACTCGCGATAATTCCAAGAATTTCAAAAATTCCAAGAATTCAAAATGGCGGCTTCATAAAACTTATTGAAACTTGTGAAAAAGTAATATCATTAATAGATATATAGATGTTGACTTTTATCGTGGCGTTGTATATGATTGTTAAGGATATTGAATATCAATTTATTCAGAAGAAAATGAGAATTTAGTTAATTTGATTGATGAATAATCTTGGAAATACTTCAAATATTTTCTTATATATTATATAATATAGATATAAATAATGGGTAAAGTTAAAGAACGTTTGATAAAAGAAAATAATGGATTGGTATCAACATTATGTCGATGTACTGATAAAATTCATGATGAAATAGATGAAGATAATCATTTGCCTGAATTTTATTGGTTTTTTTTTGTGATGATCGTTATATGACTAATTAATAAGGAATGTCAATCTCGATTTGATAGTTTTGAATATTATGAAAGGGCTTTAACTTATGGAGAGCTTTCTATTCGATGGTACGAAGAATTGATTGAAGTTGATTTGATGTCTGGTCCACTTATTGACAAAAGAGAGAAGAAAAGAATTCCATACGTATATAAAACTTTTATGAGAATGGGTATTAAAAATTATGTTTTATCTGATTTGATCTTGATCAATTTGTATTCTATTAAAAGGTTTATTGAAGAAAAATATCATATTATGATTTTTAGGAATGATCTACGTGGATTTAAAAGTTTGAATTTTTTTTTGTTTTGAATATTATGAAATAATTGTTGCAATTATATTGGATGTTTTGGTTTAAGGACATTGGATTAGTATGCTTTGGGGAGATTTTTTTTACAGATGAATTTAAAAAAGGTGTATCAAGATTGAAAAATAAATATGGTTTGGTAATCAGAGAAGGAATAAAATTTCTTTTTCCTTTTGATGTTAATTTTAAGAGTGTTTTTAATAAGAGTCCAGACCCAGACACAGTTCCGAGGATAATTGTATTTAATGTAACACCACCAGCAATAGTTCCAATAACGACGAGATCGATAGATGTGACCTGACTTGTAATATGTTTCCTGCTGAGATTTTTAAGCATAGTCTTATAAATCCAATATTTCTTTTGATAGAATCTGTATAAAGTTTTCAACTCATTGATTCGGTCTTTAGTTAGTTTGTCCGATATGTGATTCCAATTGAATATATTCTTTTCCTTCGTAACCTCATAAATATTGGATACATTAATTTTGTTTGACTATCATAATATAACTGTATTGTAATCCATCGAAAAGCGTCTTACAATTATCTGCCTCTAATGTAAGAGATGCGCCTTCCCTGATATCTAACATTACTGTGTTGGCTATTGTCACCCAAGAATTGTGAGTGTTCTGAAGTTGAATCTTAATGCCGCTGCCGTCAGTTCGCACTGGAATGGGCTACTCAGAAGGAACACAAGATGTGACAAATGTTCACTTTTCGCGCCATCGAGGAATGTGATAAGGTATAAACCAGGATTTTTGATTATTAATTTTGTGTTATCACATGAATTCACTGTAAAATCATCAGCGCTACTTTGCCACACGTATCTGTGTTCTGGTGTTCCACTGACGCGAAATTTTATTTTTGATTCGTTGTTGTGTGCCAGTGGGCCTTTGTAATAAATTGTCATATTAGTGATGCTGTCTCTGATGTCATTAATATCGCTATTGAGTTTTGATATAATAACCACGTTTTGAGCATCGACATCGTGTGTATTTCCTTTTTGCCGTAGATGAATACCCATATAGGTAATGCTTGGTCGTGAGATTGTCCGGATTTGAATTTGATGACGACGTCAAATATTAAGTAATTTGGCATTGTGTTGCTCCATTTGGTTGTTTGAATTATACTCCTGATGTAGTTTTTTGATTTGTTGTTAGTTGTCTGGAGACTATCTCAACAGAACTTGTGACTCGGAGACTGACTGAATTATAATCTAATTTGGATATATCAACAAAGTTGAAATGGTAAATTGGCCACCGTAATGATTACAAAAGCTGACGTTTCGAGCGTTAGCCCTTCGTCGGAGCGAATGACGAAGGGCTAACGCTCGAAACGTCAGCTTTTGTAATCATTACGGTGGCCAATTTACCATTTCAACTTTGTTGATATATCCAAATTATTTCGTTACTCCCACCGACGCAGCCCCAAACAGTTTCTTTCGAAACTATCAGCCTTTATTCATTTGAATTATAATCTATTTTATCGGATTCCCAATAATTTCCACAAGCGATTGTGTATTCTGACTGTGGGGCTGGGTTCATGTCTACTCCGAAACGGCTTGAATAATATCCCTTCTTGGTGTCCAATTTTAGTTCCAATGGTTTGACTGGTATACCGAATTTGGTTGTGAGTTGTTTTTCTGTAATGTCGTCTTCATCAGTGAATTGACCTGGTGAAGTCATGATGTATCTGAGACTGTTAGGTGAATTTGGGAGTGTTTTTTTCGCTACTTCGACCACGCCTTCACTGATGCTGTGGGCTAGATTGTTGTTGACATATTTTTCGTAATTTGTTTTCACGACAGCACTGTTGTCGCTTATTGTTTTATTCTTGTAATTGACCGTAGCTGCATTGTAGCTGTCATGTGCATGTGGATCTTTTAGGTTTGTGATTGATTTAGAGTTCATACTGAGGTCATGATCACCAATCAAAGGACGTGTACCATCTAAAAGCATAACATTTGATAAATCAGTTTTTTTGGCTATCTCAGTGTTGAAGGTTGTAATATCAAGTTTTCCACTGAGTTCGTTGGTCATTGATGATAGATCAGATTTTTTTCGAAGTTCATTATGAACATAGCATTGATTGACAGCTGATGAATTTTGTGCTGATTGATTACTCAAGCCATTGATCTGCCTTTCACCTCCATGAATACTAGTGAAATTCAAAGCAGCCTCAATGTTACCACCTTTCGTTTTGTCAAGATAATTACTCAGATCAATACTTCCGATATCATGCTTCTTAGCTAATTCTACGTCAACGTAAGTTTTATTACAAAGATCGGCTCCAGCTGTTGGTGCTGTTGAATTGATAACCTTGTTGTTGTTGAGATCAGGGTTGCCAGTCATCGATTGAGTCCTATCGAGAAGCATAACAGTACTAGTAGCAGGATTTTTTGCCATCTGGGTGTTGAATGTTGTAGTGTCTAATTTAGCATTCAATCCATTGGTCACAACTGATAGATCAGCCTTTGTTTGAAGTTCAGAATTGAGTTTAATGAGATTTACAGCAGCAGTACCGGAAAGAGGATCATCTGAAAGACCTGTTATTTGTCTTGATGATGGGCTGACAATTGTAAAGTTAATATTACCTAAAAAATTTCCGCCTGTGTTTTTTAAAAGGTGTTATGTCAGATACTGTAAATTAACCACATCTTTGTTGTTTGAAGGATTAGCGACATTGATTATTTCGTTGTCTTGCATATCAAGGATGCCTAGCTGTTGTAGGTCTTGTTTTGTCAGCATAAGCTTTTGTACAAACATCGTTATCATCGGATGGATTTTTCAAATTTTTGAGTTGTTTGTTTTTCATATCATAGTCACCAGAATCTGTTCATTGAAATCCTACACCTAGTAATCCTCTTTGACCTCCTAATGTGCCACCGAATGATTCATGATTTAATAATCCGTTAGAATAACTCATTATACATATTATGCAGATTATATTCTCTCAATAAAGTTCTTTGAAATGAACTTTCTCGGCTTGTCAATATATACAAATGAATAAGGATCTTGTATTGCTTTTTGATATATATCTTTTCGAATTCCAGTTTCTCTGCATATCTGCATATCTGCATATGTTTATTAGTGCTTGAGAAATCAGAAATGCAAATATGGCTGCAGTTCCGTTATCTATCCTTTGGTGTTTTATAATAACTCTGGCTTAAATAAATAACTGAGCAGTTTTTGTGTCTTCCTCTTATGAAATATTCGATCAATGGTTTTTGTTTTTTTTCAACAATGTAATCGTCAAATATAACAATTTTCTGTGATTTATCATCCATTTCAGAGACAGGAATAATTTCATCATTGCTTGCTTCAAGAATGGGATACCCTACCACTTTTGAGATCGGCTCAAGTTTTGTCATCATATGCTGATAGTTTGGTTGTTCAACGTTTTTGGCATTCTCTACTTTCGCATGACCCATAATGCCTTGCGCCTTGGGGGTAACCACAGTAAACAAAATGGCGGATCTTGGTGCTCAACGCAAGGTGAGTTTGAAACTCCCAAAAACCTTCAAAGAAGTGTCCAGTTTAACTAAACCGAGGCTGAAAGAAATCTGCAAAGTATTATTTATTGATTTTGAAAAATCAATCGGTAAAAAGGCGCTTGTCAACGTCGTATGTAACGGTTTAAAGATCTCTACTTCGGGTCTTGGAAGTAATGCTATCAAACAATCTTCCACCTCGTGCACCAACACTCCAACAATTATGTACCTTCAAAAACTAAAAGACTGGCAGAAAAACTTAAATGGAGTACCATTACTGATGGAAGAATCCATGGTAAAAGAAAGAAAGATTTTATCGAAATAAAAAAGTCGATAGATCATATCAAGTAGTAAATTAGTTTTACCAGAACCATTTGAGCCGCAAATGAGCATCCGAAAACATCGATCCGGCATGAATTTATGTAACTGCTTGAAGTTGACATGATTGTCATCTTTAACATCGTAATTTTTTATTCTCCTTATAATATATACATAGATTAATTTAGTTGAACTCTTGGTTGAACTATTAGTTAAATAATGTTTTTTGTATATGATTTTAGTTCTCTTTTATGTAATAATATTATATATGAGTCTTCTAAAATGGCAGAAATTAGCGAAAAGTAAAACCAATCTTGGGAATGAAATTAATAGTGTCCGTGATGCAATCGAGAAAAATGATATCAGTCATAAGGCAAGTCAAGAATCATTTTCAGTGATGAAAATGAATTAGAAGATTTTTGTTCTGTGGAATACATGTCATGTTATAGTTACGCAAGTGATTATCATTATCATACTGTTTATCCCGAATTTCATATTTTCGAAAGATCAACCGATGTCGCAGAAAGAATGGAAGAAAAACCAAAAACAATAACTGATCACTTTCAAAGATCATCCAGATAGGAAATCGAAATCATTGAAAAAAAATTGAAACAATACAATACCTGTGAAGGTGTAGTCTGATCGTCCGGGTGAGTGTAGTCCTGAGAAGAACTGTTGTCGGTGGTAGTGACTGACGTTTCGACAACCTGTGCGGAAGTCATCATCAGAGTCAAGTGAATGATTGTTGTCAGTAGAATGTTCTTATCCCAGTTCGTGTGAAATGATCGGTTGGTTTTGCCGTGATGTTATTGGCTGTAAGACTCAAGTGACGTAAGTCGGTCGTGATTGGTCAAAATACCTATGACAAATTTTGATTTGCTTGAATGGTGTGAATATCTAAAAATTCCAATAAATGTTTTAATTATAAGCAGAGATGAAAAGGTTCTACACAATCATAAACAAGCTCTATTTATTTACAATCTTCACCCATCATACATGTCGGGGTCACATTGGGTAACAACTTTCGTTAAAGATAATGTCATCAATTACTTCGATTCATTTGGAATGCCACCATTTCAAGAAATAGTTGATCATGCTAAAAAGAAGAATCTGACTCTTCTTTATCAGAACGATCAAATTCAAAATATTAAAACAACGACTTGTGGTTATTTTTGTCTGTATTTCTTGAATGAGACGAACGAAGGCAAATCATATTTTGATCTTCTGCAAGTGTTTGATGTACATGACACGATGAAGATATACCTTGATCATGGGTTATACAATGGAATGATGGAACTGGTGGATCGGCGGAATGGCGGAATATAAAACGGCAAATGTTACTTGGCACAAAATATCGTAATTTTAGTCATCAGTCCATCAGTACATGGACTATAGGGTATTTCCAAAACAGATGATTGTTGTCCATTGTTTCATACGTATTTGAAAGTCAATTCACTCTTGTATTATGTGAGGGAGGGGGGGAGGGAGGGAGGGGGGGAGGGAGGGAGGGAGGGAGAAGAGACACCAGATTACTGTTAAGACTCATTTAATATTTCTCTTAGTAACCTAACATACAACGCTCTAAAAGTCCACTGGTCTGATTTTCATCTCAGCCCTCTTCAAAGAAGAGTTGGGAAAAGTCAAGAGATTCCAGTCGACTCCACCATCATTAGCTGACTCCTCTGCATGACGATAGACGCCATTTAGGTTTGAGTAATAACAGTTAGCATACCACCACCCTCCTTCATACATCTCAGCACAGCTTCTGTCATAGCTGTCATTGTCCTGACCTTTAGTTGAAAAGGAATAGCCATGATGTTGTGTAAGGGAGTCGCCAGCAGTTCCTAGGATGAGACAAAACTTGAAATCAGCTCCTAAGAGACATTCACAAAGAAGTCATGTAATCCAACCTTGACTTAGCAAAGACAAAAAATTCTCGTCACCATCCGTCGAGAAAATTAAATCGAATTACAGTTTTGAAAAGTAAATACTGATTCAGAGTCATCATAGATAATGCCGATGAAGTTCGTTACATTGCATTTAACCTGGCACTACGGATGTAGTTACACAGCGTTACAACTGTAAGGAGCTTACTTGATCGATAGTGTCGTAAATCTACTCTCCTAGGAAAGAGTGATACTAATTAAGAGTATTGTAAAGTAAATTTACTATCTTGATTGTCGAATAAAATCCAGTTGAATTAGAGGAATGAGAGTGATCACTTAACCTATGAATACTCTAAAACAGATATACAATTTGATCAAAAAAACCTTCTAAATTGTTTTCTTCTTTAAAAATCTACCTTGAGCTAAATAGAATTGATCAATCTAAGAGAGTTACTTTTATTTGGCTAAGAACATTTACCTGAATATGTCATGACGCTCAACTGGTACTTTTTGCTTTCGTCCGCCACTGAAAACACGTCGAACTCGGCGTAATAGGTATGGCCATCAAAATCTTCAAGATCGACCCGAAGCTTGGTCGTGGGTTTTGTTAGGCGGTGCATTTTGTCCAGTCCGAGCCAAAGCTCGCTATTGAGATCGCCAAAGCCATTTTTGTAGTCCGACCAGCCGCGGTCAAAATCAACAGAGCCATCAAGTCTCTTTTGGACCACTGTCCATCCCCCTCCGGCAGTTTTTTGGTCACAAAACACTTCAGAGTCAGGTCCAATACCATCTGGATTGATTGTATAAACACCGCTGGTTATTCTACCAGATTTGTATACCTCGGCACAGTTCTTATGCACTAATAAAAAAAAGATTAACGATAATAATATTGAAAATAATGACAATAATAATAGTAATAATAGTAATAATAATAATAGTAATAGTGATGATAATAATAACAATAATAATAATGATGATAATGATTACCATGAAAATAATAATAACAATAATAGTAACAATTGACCACCTTGTCTCCGGATGCCCAAAACGTGCCATGACAGAGTATATACAAAGACACAATTAAGCTGCAGCGTACCTCCACTGGACAATATGCAAACACTAAAACATCAAAGTGTAAGATAAACACTACGAACATGAACCATCTACTGTGACAGAAAACCAAGCAGTGCCTATACTCTGCGACATGCCAATCCAAAATGATAAAGAGATCAAAGCAAACAGACCAGACATAGTGGTAAAAGACAAGGAGGAGAGAACTTGTATACTCATCGATGTGTCTATCCCTACAGAAAGGAACACCTCCTTGAAAACAGCAGAAAATCTCTTTAAGTACAAAGATCTTGAAATCGAAATCGAGAACACATGGGGAATAAAACAACAACCGTCCCAGTGATCACTGGAGCTCTTGGGCTTGTTAAGAAGGGAATAGAAACCTACATTGGCAAGATCCCAAGCAATATCAGAATAGCAGAGCTACACTGAGAAGACCGTTCTCCTCGGAACTGCACTTATACTGAGAAGGATTCTATCCATCAAGACTTATGATTGCCCTGAGCTCATGGATTGAACTCGGCACCATAAGAAAAACAAGCAAAACTTTAAGGAAGTATGATAATAATGATAATAATAATACAGTAGAACGCTAAAACCACATTCAACCAGATCTCATCCTGAGGCAAGCTTCTTGATAGATGCTATTTGCCCTGGGTCCCCGTGTGCTTTCTGGATTTGGTTTCAGTAGCCAAGGGGAAAATAAGTCTAATAAATCGTGGATACATCACGTTTGAATGGGTTTTGAAGATAATTTAATTCCTTTTTACAAAAACATACACTTTTGTATGTAAACATTAGCAGCCAATGGGTAACTCTCGGATAGAGTTGACACCACTTAGAACTACTTTGAAATGCTAGACTGATGTTGGATAAATAGTCAGAATTCACATTTTAGATATCGCTTAGTGCAAAGCTGCAGACTGCAGACCACAGACCAGGTACAAAATGTAGACTGTAGACTGCAGACCGAGGATTTTAGAAACTGTTCTTTAGTGGGATACGTAACATCACCTTACAACTTACCGAGTGTTACGCAATCGTTTTTCCGCAATCATCTTTCACGATCATTTCTACTATTGTGAAATATTCCTTGCTGATATGAGTGCTCATAGGTTCCCTTGTAAGTTCGATCAAAGTTTTGCTCAAAGCTTAGCTGGTAAGATTTACTCGTTAAAGGCTCACTACTTACAAACCCCCTGTTAGCTTGGAGGATCGACCACAAAACGTCTCGCGGAGTATTCAATGATAGTCATACCTTTCTAGGAGCTTTGACTCTATTACACGTGTACTGACTGTGACGAGTATTAATTGAAACTCCCTCGAAGAAAAGTCGAATTATATTTCAATATAGAAATCGAGGCGAGACGAAGACCATTCATTCATGCAGATCATTAAAACATAAATTTATATAACTAGAAGTTAAAGAAATATCGCATGCCGCCTGACTTCTGAGGCTTTGAATCTTCAGGGTATTTATGAAAAGACAAATCCAAAGTTGAGGAAATATTGTGCCAGTTTCAGACGCAACGAAAGTGAACTATATATTCTCTACGCTTCGCAGTTAATTTGTAGGAGCCGCGACTGTTGTTTACCCATTTCAGACCACGTGACCTATTCAGGCCGTATGAGGCTAATCAGGTCTAGTGGTAGCCTGCTACATCTGAGTGGGTGACAAATTTGCATATTGTAACTCGTGAGGGTATTAGAAAACATCAAAAAAAACTTATTTTGATTTATTTTATTTAATCTTTCTTTAAACACGATCAATTCATCAGCCTATAAAAATACATATCACATGCGCTAAGATATTTAAAATTAAAACTACATACTATAACACTAAAGCTGTTTTCCGTGAATGCCGGGCGTTAGACTTAAAGAATGTCATTGATCTTACGTTTAAATAACCCCAGAGACTCTATTCCTTATATCGCGTGGTAGACTGTTCCATAATGTGACGCCATTGTAGCTAAAGCTTTTTCTGTAATAATTAGTGCGCGGTAGTGGAACATTAAGCTTATTTTCAGAGTCCCTGAGGTCATAAGCAGAGTCACGCCACGTAAAATTTGAATATAGATACCTTGGAGCTAGTCCGTGCAGACATCTAAACATCATGGTGGCTGTATGGATTTCCTGCTGGCGTGCAAGATTTTTCCACCCTAAAAACTCGAGTTGCTCAGTTGCATCAGCATCATAGTTAGAGAATGTCAACACACGGGCTGCTCTATTCTGCAATTTCTGCAGTTAGTCTCGTAGCATTTTCCCACAGCTACCCCAAACAATGTCACAGTAATCAAAGTGAGGTTTTACGGTAAGGTTGATGCTGGGATCAGGTGCCTAACTCGCTTTAGGGCCCCGATACCAGAGGCGATCTTTTCGTTAGTTTTTTGATGTGACTATGCCAATCGAGTTTATCGTCTATTATTACACCAAGCGATTTTGTAGCTTTAATCTGGCTCACTTGAGTATTGTTCATTCTAATTGTTGGTGAAGCTGTGAGAGTATTCAGTCTCTGCCTCGACCCTATTAGCATAAATTCGGTTTTAGTCATGTTCAAGTGAGTTTGTTCGCTTGTAGCCAGTTGAAGACCTTTTCTAGGTCTTCATTTAGACAGAACTGAACGTTCTCAAGATTGCTTCCCGCATATGTGAGGTGCGTGTCATCGGCATACATTCTCGGTTTACAATTTGATAAGCAATTTGGAAGATTGTTGATATGTAATAAAGACAATAATGGACCGAGGATGGTCCCTTGAGGGACGCCGCAAGTCAACGAGTAGCTACTGGATAGCGACCCGTTCACAGAGCATTTTTGTGTTCGGTTTTCCAAATATGACTGAAAACATCTGAAAGATTTGCCATGTATACCATAATAGTTTAGTTTCGATAGAAGGATCTGATGGTCAACACTGTCAAAAGCTTTTTTCAAATCTAGAAAAATGACTCCATTGATTTTCTCGTTATCATTATTATACGCCTAAGAATCTGTCGCTTCCAACAAAGCTGTTACAGTTGAATGATTAGCACGAAACTCTGATTGGTTTTGACATAGAATATCGTGCTCTTCCAAATAGGCATGTAACTGTTCATAAACTATCCTTTCAAACACCTTCGCCATTATTGGAATCACCGATACTGGGCGGTAATTGTTAACATCACCGCGGTCACCCTGTTTATAAAGAAGGGTAATCCTTGCATATTTCCAGTCGTCTGGGAACGTCCGTTGGCTAATAGATTGATTGAAAATACCACATGTCGGCACACAAATAAGATCAGCACATTCCCTGATAAACCTAGCAGATATTTTGTCAAGGCCCGTTGCCTTTGACTTGTCTAGTTTATTTAAAAGTGAAAATACTTTAGTTGGATCGGTGGGTTGGAGCTTAAACCGTTTATCTGTTGCGGTAAGATATCTTTGATAGCTACCACTATCACAATTTATCTCACTGGCAAGTTTTGGACCAATAATAGCAAAGTGGTTATTGAATTCGTTTGATAGCTCCAACGGATTAGTTATCGTTAATCCGTTTACTTTTAGTGACGCCACTGGCGTTTTCCCAGATTTTCGAGAAGTTAGCTCGTTTATAGTCTGCCAGGTCTTTCGGGAGTCGCTGGTGTGCTTATTAAAACTATTTTGGTAATAAACTTGCTTAGCTGAGCGTATTTGCTTATTGACTATATTTCTTTGTTTCTTAAATAATGCCCAATCGTTAGGATCATTTGTCTTGCTAGCTTTGATTTTTCATATGTCTCTATTATACATAAGGTCTTTCAATTCAGAGGTAATCCACGGAGAACTCCGTGTTTTCAGTGGGGCATGTTTGTCAGCGATAGCCAGAAATGTACATCTCCATTGCTGCCACATCACGTTTGGGTTGGAAGACTCGTATACATTATCCCAACATTGAGATAGAATATCATAAGGAAACTTTTGGCGATCGAGATTTCGGAAATTTCTATATGTAATAGAATTATGTCCGTTAGACATCCCATTTAGGGCAAGTTTTCTATATACATACACCATGCTACTATGATCACTTATTCCGATATGACAAACTCCCGAACATGCAATCTTATCCGAACAGTTGGTATATATTAAATCAATTAGAGTTCATCAGGTGGGTGTTATCCTCGTCGGTTCAGAAATAAGCTGCTCGAGTCCGTAGACATCAGCAATACTCCTTAATTTGGATGTGTTATTGTCACATCGAGTAGTGATCATGTCACAGTTCATGTCTCCCAGTACAAAAAATTCTACATTTTCACTATCCAATTTCCCAATTAGGGTTTCAAGAGGTGGAAAAATGCCAATAGGAGAGTCAGGTGGTCTGTACCAAGTAACAATCACAAAAGATTTTGAATTTGGCTTATGGATTTCCAAGCAAAGATTTCCTAGTGTATCCATGTGTAGGTCACTTCGTACTGTAAAGTTGATTGAAGTTTTTACATAGAAGCATACCCCTCCGCCGCATTGTGTTAGTCTATCGTGGCGAACTATTTCGTATCCCGGAACATGAACTTCATGATCTCGAATACTCTCGCTCAGTTTCGTTTCATTTATGCAAACAATATCGATATCATTGTTTGCTAATACGATTCTTAATTGGTCTATATGAGTAGTTAATTGATTAATATTGAGTGATGCCATTCTAAAACCGCGCAAAGGAGGCAATATTGAGACAGATTTTTCGGCCTGTTGGTTGCTTAATTGATACCGCACGGCATTGACGGACGGCACATTATCTCATTCTAGGTGCGATTTAAAACTATTATAAAACTGCTCATTACCTTTAAAATTTAAGTGCAGTCCACCTTTGTTGAGTCCACTATGAGATATGTTCTCATGATGGATTATTTTCCATCCATTTTGATGGCAGAACTTCTTTAGATGCTTGTTGGCTGTTTTCACTGCCTGCTCCAGCTTATCTTTTCTGCATACAAGCTCCGACAGCGTAACTGTAGTATCGCAGGTGCCCTCGATCTGTCGTCGCGAGATCCACAATCGATTCCGCAACAGCCTTTGGTTCCCTGGTTTTAAGATCACTAGTCCCAATGTGTAAAATCACTTCATTGGGCGAAGATTCCAGATTTGGCTTGAGATAGTGATTCATGGCCATTGTAGTAGCGCCCGAGAAAGGCTTGAATATAGCCCTGTGGCCAACTGCTTTTCCCAGATCTTTTCCAGGTATTCTTGAGATCATCCAATCTCCTATGAGCAGGGTTGTGCGCTCTTTTGGTTGTTTTTCGGGTTCGGATTCTTTTCCTGCCAGGGTGTTATTAGGACCTCCTTTACCTTTCGATTTCTCTCTTTTGTTTTCTGATTTCACAATGAAGCCTTGTTCTTTGTTGGCGCAAGGTGTTGACTCATCCATATTTTGGACAATGGTATGTTCGTTAGAGTGTTACTCATCGAACGGCATTGAATAGCTGCTTCTCTGGATACGATTTGCAATGCAAAACTTAAAGAATCGCGTTCCTGGACTAACTTTATATTTTCTTCCTTCAAAGATAGAACTGTCTCCCTAAGTCGAGAATTTTCGGATCTCAGGTCTTCCACATTAGGTTTCTCTTTTATATGAGCCCATAAGTTCAGCACTTCAGATTTCAGACAGTCCAACTCCTCTTGTACTGATTTGGCATTCTTGCTAAACGCCGGAGTAGAAACTTCCTCTTCATTCACGAGAATAACTGAGTCGTCATCAACCGGTAACTGGAGTAGCTTCTTCAGTTTGGCTTTCATTGCTTTTGTATCCGGACCTTGGACTTGAAGGGTACCGGTACTGTTAAATGAAACCAACGTGATTGTCTTCGACCTCAAAGAACTAGACCTTTCAGAGGGACTCGCGGTTGCAGAAACTTCCAAATTCAGGACTTTCGAACAAAATCCCTGAAGTTGTGCTAGGCTCCCTTTCCACTTGAATAGACTTTGTTTGTCGTCCCAATGTAGATATTGGTTTAAGGGAGATGAAGAAGGTTCAGTGGCAACAAATTCGGCGGAATTCGTGGAGCCTTCAGATACACGACCGCACGCCATCATGCACTTCGTCAACTACATTCTACCTTGTCAAAACATACAGCTACGCACAACTACTTTTACAACGAATTTGAACGTCTTCATCAAAACTGAACTCCATTATCATGCTTATTGTATTCTACTAATAGAAGAAGCGACACGTGAATTTTGAATTTCACTTTACCAACCTAACAGTCTTCTAAGTACACCGAACCATCCAACCATATTAGTCTCCAGGCTTTCAAAGTGGGCGAGATAATGATACAGAGCCCCTACACCTACAACGGCAACCACAACGGCGATCGTGATGTTAGTGAACCATTAACTTACAATACAGCTGTTCACGGCAGCAATCTCCTTGAGAATCCCAATCTCTGACAATTAGCCATTCGGTTTCTCACGACACTTTCTTGAGTATCGGTCGTCGTGCATTTAACTTCGAAATATATATAAAGGAAAAGTGACACATGTTTTTGTCCTGTTCGTCGACAAGGAATAAATCCGACGGTTCTGCTTTTTTCTTTCCTTTGTCGCCACCGCTTAACTGAATACATCTCTCTCATAAATAGTTTATCACTCTGCTGCATTGAAGTTTGAGAACTTCTCGCTCATTTTCAGTACCACAGCATTTTCACTTTATACCGATGAGAGCTATTCGTTCTTGCATCGTAATTTCGGCACCAGATCACTTAACCGCGAGAACTCGGAAGTGGCCTTTTCTTCTTCTCATATCATTGGAGTTTAATAAAAACTCATTAGCATATAACGAACGGCTTATACGAATGACATTAGATTTTGTTAGACATTTAAGAATAAACACTAGCGAGAAAAACACACAACGTTTCGATGACTCCATATCATCATTCTCAAGTGAGAAGAGAATAAAAATGAATAGTTAATTTATACCGTACGAAGGTGGCAAACGTAAAAAGTTTAAAATATTTCAAATATTTAAATAAATAATTGCGCGTGTTGAGTTCATAAATGTAAACTATTAAATAAATAGTTTCGCGCGTATGGAATCCGATTGTATGGAATCCGAACAATCGGATTCCATACGCGCGAAACTATTTATTTAATAGTTTACATTTATGAACTCAACACGCGCAATTATTTATTTAAATATTTGAAATATTTTAAACTTTTTACGTTTGCCACCTTCGTACGGTATAAATTAACTATTCATTTTTATTCTCTTCTCACTTGAGAATGATGATATGGAGTCATCGAAACGTTGTGTGTTTTTCTCGCTAGTGTTTATTCTTAAAAGGCTTATACGAAATCGCTCTTATTCTATTACGTTTACCACGAATTCACACTGAACTTCATTATGATGTAGCTTACTGCAGTCTACTTGACTGATGGTGCGACCTGTGAATTTTTAATTTCACACTACCTATCTGGAGAAAACTACAGAAAATGTAACGCACAACAGCAGAAGAGGGAAGTTGTTGCGTGACGACCATGTATTGAAACTGATTATTCTAGTAATATTAATGGGGCTTTGGCTTGTGGCCGATATAACGCGCGCTCTGATTGGCTATGAGTGGCCTTGGAGCAAGCCATTTTACAGTGGTAAAGGCCACGGACCGATTTTAGACTATGCAAATTAGAAAATGCACAAAACGTTTGACTAGGACCGATGCGGTTCTTTTCGCTTTTTCAAAATTTCAGCAAAATTCTAGGACCTTTTAAAATCTGTTAGCCGACGATTTATGTTCAAAGAATGTGTAAAGCTGAAAATGATGCGTGCGCCTATACTGGTCGATAGCGTTTAATACTGACGCAGACTGGACTCTAAGTAATACCGCTATTTTTAGTGACTGATTCAATAAAAATTCCAAACTAACCTGATGTAATAACTGAAAGTTACAGAGACTTGTCACCGTTTATTGGTACGAGGAGTGTGAGAGGTGAAAGACTTTTCATATTCAGCGTCTACACCCATAGTCACACTTTTAGTCTTTCAAAGAGCTTTGACTTGGTTACACATGTGCTGACCGCGCCGAGTATTGATCGAAACTCCCTCGACTGATCTGCATTTGACACATCGACTTGATCACAGCTAAGTCAGTGAAAAAAAAATTTGCATATTCAGATTCCTAACAATAGTCGCCCCACGCTTCGCGTATCGACCACTAAAAACAATAGTAATGAGATGAAGACCTGGGCCCAGTTGTTCGAAGGCCGACTAACGCTAACACAGAGTTAAATTTAAGCCAGGTTTCTTTATTTCCCTACTCAAAAGCCTTTGGGATTCAGTTATTTTCCCTATTCTTGTTAGAGCATCCAGTCATCAAACTTAAGACTAAAAGAATTAGACTGAGTATTCTTTTAAAGCTTTCAGATCTGAAATCAAATTTCACACTAACCCTAGGTTCATGATATCGACCCAGATTTGAACAACCCAGCCCTGGAGCTTCGAGGAACATAAGCATAGTATGTTCCGTGGCGCGTTTAACTTATCTTAACCCTGGATTCAGCTGGGGTCACGCAAAGCACATCGAAGTCTTCCTCGAGCATCATTCTCGGAAAACTGTTCGCTAAAACTATTTGAAAAACTTACCAAAAAGACTGCCTCTCGAATCAGGGCTATGAAACGTGTTAGGGACCTGGTTCTCCAAGCGACCTTGTATCTTTTCAAACAAACCTATGGCGTAGCCATGGGTACCAAAATGGGACCCAGCTATGCCAATCTTTTTGTACGTTTTGTTGAACACCAATTTTTCAGCCAATACAACGGCCCCAAACCTGAACTCTACGGTCACTACATTGACGACTGTATCGGCGCTACCCCCTCTACCAGAGAGGAGCTAACTCAATTCATAACCGCAGTCAATTCTTTTCACCCGGCTCTAAAATATACCGGAGAAATTTCCGTCAATTCCTTATCCTTTTTAGACATCAAAGTTTCCATTGAAGGCAATGGTTAATGCACTTGTGACTATTACAAACCTACAGACTCACATAGTTACTTGTATTCATTTTCGCACCATCACATGTCAAGACTTCCATTCCCTTTTCTCAGTTCCTAGAACTTCGTCGTTTATGTAGTGATGACTCTGCTTTTTTTCACAAATCAGAGTCAATGTGCCAGTTTATCGAAAAACGTTGTTACCCTGTTTCTGTCGTTCAAGTGGGTCACCACCGCGCCCAACTTATTGATCGACAGTCAGCACTACAAACGTCTCAGAAGGAAAATTCCGAACGCATTTCTTTCACTCTCACATTTCACCCTCACAACCAGTCAGTGAAATCTGTTATTCTTAAAATCTTTAAATTACTTCAAAACGATCCAGAGACTGGTACTATCTTTTCGCAACCTCCACTCGTTTCATTCAAACGCGACAAAAACATAGGCAATTTTTTGGTCAGAAGTTCATTCCAAACTAATGACCAACCCGGCACTTTTAATGCGCTCGCGCACGATGCAAAACTTGCCCTTTCGTTCACAAAGCTGAAAAAATATCGAGACCCAAACGATCCATTAAGATCACTGATCACTTCATGTGCACCTCCGCCAACGTCATCTATTGCTTGACTTGCACTTATTGCAAAAAGATATAAATCGGCGAAACAGGAAGACGACCAGGTGACCGATTCTGGGAACACCTTCGCGACGTAGAAAAGAATGACAAGGACGCATCAAAACCAGTCGCTAGACACTTTATTTACCTAATCATTCTAAGCAGCAAAAGGTAGCTCGGAAAGCCGCAAAACTCTTGAACAAAAGTTTATCTTTCTAATCGGCACTCTCGATCCCATAGGTATCAACGAACGCTTTTCATTCTACTAATGTATCCTTGTTTTTCTCGTCAGCATGTTCCCACCAATAGCGTAGCTCCACTTTCTGCAAATAAACCCACACACAACCCACACACAACCCACAATTCCTCCATTTGCTCTAACGAAGGGCTAACGCTCGAAACGTCAGCTTTTTAACTCTTTACGGTGGCTAATTTACAATTTCAACTTAGTCGATACAATCAAATTACCTTGTTACCCTCACCAACGCAGCACCACAGTTTCTGTAAAAACTTTCATCCTTTATTGATGTCAATAACAGTTTTGCTGAAAGTGTCTTGCCGACTAATGACTATTGTCACATGGCTATTCTGCAGTAAAAAAATTGCTGTTATAGAATATGGATTCTGTGTTTACTGTCTTGCAGGTGTGTAGTGTGCTTTGAAGTCTCATGTGAGCCCTCAGAGCGGTGACGGAATAGAGTTAATGGAGCTTTCACTCGATCCTGCAAATTATATTAGTCGGTTTTCGACTGACTTTTTGTATATCAAAATTTTTGCGCTGGTCCACGGTGTTTCTTTTAACTTTTCGTCATGCGAAAGCGAAACTGCCACGTAAATATTGGACTTTAATTTTTATTGAAAATATCGCATTTACGATCCTCCACTATTGAGTTATGCATGTGCCTTTTGCGTCGACTTGTGCACCATCAGTTTCCTTTCTGTATAAAAGTATTATGTAATTACAGGATTTATCTATCTTCCTTTTAAGTTTGTGATTGATGTTATCAGACGAGCTCACGGAATTTCCGGTCTTTAGCCCTTGACTTAGGAGCATGTAGATTTCACAAGCGCTATCGCAATTTTAACGTTTATACGATTACAATACAAAATAATTGTTGCCACAATCGTACAAAGCAATCCTCTTTCGGGTGTCACGAAAACACAGACATCGAAAACGCAGACAGGAGACCGCAGACTGCAGACCGTAGGCCGCAGACTGAAGACCGCATACCGAATACCGCAGACCGCAGATCGCAGACCGCAGACCGCAGACCACAGACCGCAGACCGCAGACCGCAGACCGCAGACCGCAGACCGCAGACCGCAGACCGCAGGCTGCAGACTGCAGACTTTGAAAACGCAGACCTCGAAAACGGAGACCTGGAAAACGGAGACCTCGAAAACGGAGACCTCGAAAACGGAGACCTCGAAAACGCAGACCTCAAAAACGCAGAACTCGAAAACGCAGAACTCGAAAACGCAGACTTCAAAAATGCAGACCTTGAAAATGCATACCTCGAAAATTTTGTTTTCGACATTTCGAAGAGGACCGTGGTTGAGGAGCAATTTTTTTTTTCGGCGAGGGAGACTCAAATCTGAAGATCGTAGCGAGGGAAGCCAAGATATTACAAAATCTGTTGCATACTAAGGTTGCTGAATTTGTTGCTGTTCGTCCTAAACCTGTTGCTATAATGATGGAATACGAGTGTTCAGATTTGCTGACATTCGGTCAAGATGTTGAGGTTTAGATCTCCTCGAATTACTGCATTGCCCCGATAGGATACAAGCAGGCGAAGCCTTTCAACATTTTTTACTGCTTGTTCCAAAGGCACTGATTGATATCGCCGAGGGACTTGAATTTGTACACCACGACTTGAAACCAGGGAATGTCTATTTCAGGAGCCATATCTGGTTTGTCCCGTGCTCAACGTTGGACGTCTACGTGTGAACCAAGGTTCTCTTTGAAATGTCGAAAACAAATATTTCGAGGTCTGCGTTTCCGTGGTCTGCGTTTTGTGAATTCTATATGCTGCAAGGACGAAAGGACAATAAGGGCGAAAATTTGCTGCTGTTGAATTTTGATAACATGAAAACGGCAACAGAGAAGCAAAAGTCTTGATTCAGGTTTATGTTTAGTGCATATCTGCCGCATAATAGACAGGAAATCTGCAATTCAAATCTGAATATGGGGTTTATTCGTTTTACGTTCATCCGTTTGCGGTTCCAAAATTTCGAAGAGTTTTGCATTGGTTCTGGTAAACGTTTGACTGTAATGTGACCAAGTCCATATCCACCACTTTCTGCTGGGATCACACCAAGCACATCACATTTTTCGTCCAGTGTCATTTTCGGAAAATGTTCGTTACTCGGAATAGATAATCAAAGATAATGTCTGCAAACAAATTTCCGAAGATATTTTCGCCTCAAATAGAGTGGAATTAAATTCTATCAAATTAAATATAAATATATTCTACAATATTATAATGTATATCTACGTCCAGAACGACGCTAGAATTCTTAATTTTACATTACCCACCTAACAGTCTTCTAAGCGTATCGAACTTTCCAGCCATATTAGTCTCGGACGTTTTGACGGCCACTTCGATGAAAGCTCTGGATCCCTTTTCCCTTTCATCAAGCATTTTCTCCACAGTTTCAAAGCGGGTTTCTAGGGATATGACGGAGTGATTATGGTATTGAATGGAACGATAAAGATATTTTCGCTTCAAACCAAATGGAGTTAGAGTGTATCAAATATAATGTACATTCTGCATGATAAAAATGTGTAGTTATGCATAGCTACCTTTAATTTGCCACGCATTTGACCGTCGTCATTTAAATTGAAATCTACTTTGATGCTTACTGTAGTGGAACACTTAAAGCTAGAATTTTTAATTCAATGGTATGATAAAGCTAAGTTATTTTCGCTTCAAATCGAGTGAAGTTAGAATCTATCACAGCACGAAAAAGTGGATTTACATAGGTGTCAAAGACTAGGCAAAACTGTAGTAAATGCCACATTTGCTAAGATTTGCACACATTTCTATTTGAGCAAATATCATTTACGCGCAAGATTTGCCCACCTTGGCAGTGCTCGTAAATGCCACATTTGTATTTGATTTAGACTGCTTTGCAAAAGTGAAGTGCAACCATAAAATTGACACTGAATATTTGCCGTTGATGCAAAGTTCAGGTCACATTAAATGTTGGTATGAACACTTTTTTCCTCTTGGCAAAGATGTGTAAAGACTTGATATTGGACTCGTTTGCTCCACATGACAAAACAGGTCAAAGCTATGCAATTGCCTATATTTTGCTTTGGCAGGTAAAAGGCCATCAAAGTCCTTAACTTACACAGACTTATTAGGGCAGTAAATGTGTCAAAAGAATTCCTATTACTAACATTTGCTGTTGGCTGCAAAATCGATCAAAGGCTCGAAAATGAGCAAATTTACGATGTGGGACAAATTACTGTAATTACTCACATTTACCAATATTAAAATGTATATCTACGTCCAGAACGACGCTAGAATTTTTAATTTTACATTACCCACCTAACAGTCTTCTAAGCGTATCGAACTTTCCAGCCATATTAGTCTCGGACGTTTTGACGGCCGCTTCGATGAAAGCTCTGGATCCCTTTTCCCTTTCAGCAAGTATTTTCTTCCCAGTTTCAAAGCGGGTTTCTAGGGATATGACGGAGCGATTATGGTATTGAATGGAACGATAAAGATATTTTCGCTTCAAACCAAATGGAGTTAGAGTGTATCAAATATAATGTACATTCTGCATGATAAAAATGTGTAGTTACGCATAGCTACCTTTAATTTGCCACGCATTTGACCGTCGTCATTTAAATTGAAATCTTTTGTGATGCTTACTGTAGTGGAACACTTAAAGCTAGAATTTTTAATTCAATGGAATGATAAAGCTAAGTTATTTTCACTTCAAATCGAGTGAAGTTAGAATCTATCACAGCACGAAAAAGTGGATTTACATAGGTGTCAAAGATTAGGCAAAACTGTAGTAAATGCCACATTTGCTAAGATTTGCACACATTTCTATTTGAGCAAATATCATTTACGCGCAAGATTTGCCCACCTTGGCAATGCTCGTAAATGCCACATTTGTATTTGATTTAGATTGCTTTGCAAAAGTGAAGTGCAACCATAAAATTGACACTGAATATTTGCCGTTGATGCAAAGTTCAGGTCACATTAAATGTTGGTATGAACACTTTTGTCCTCGTGGCAAAGATGTGCAAAGACTTGATATTGGACTCGTTTGCTCCACATGGCAAAACAGGTCAAAGCTATGCAATTGCCTGTATTTTGCTTTGGCAGGTAAAAGGCCATCAAAGTCCTTAACTTGCACAGACTTATTAGGGCAGTAAATGTGTCAAAAGAATTCCTTTTACTAACATTTGCTGTTGGCTGCAAAATCGATCAAAGGCTCGAAAATGAGCAAATTTACGATGTGGGACAAATTACTGTAATTACTCACATTTACTTTGATTTTGCTGGGTGCAGGAAAGGTGATTAATGCTTCACTATTACACATTTGCTCATATTTCAAAAATATTTCAATTTACGTTTATTGCTCATGTTTTCCACAAAATCGATCAAAGGCTCGAATATGAGCAAATTTACGATGTGGGACAAATTACTGTAATTACTCACATTTACTTTGATTTTGCCGGGTGCAGGAAAGGTGATCAATGCTTCATTATTACACATTTGCTCATGTTTCAATTTTATAATTCAATTTACGTTTATTGTTCATGTTTTCCACAGCGCGGTCAAGAATGTCAAATCTCAGCTTTGCCTGGCCTATAGTTTTGTTTGGTTTCGCTTTGCTCCACGTAATAAAGGAAAAAACAGATCGCTCGCTTGTTTCCGCTGCAAATAAAATTGTAATCTTGACGATCGTAGCCGAAGGTAACAAGTGGGATAAATAAGTGGTTTAAGGAGCCACAAAAAAATATAAGGAGCCACAAAACAAAAAACAAATTCATGATCAGCGGAGCTGGCGCAGTGTTTCGCGAACCAGTCGGCGTAGATATTGTGGAACAACATCCTCCAAGCAAGTTTATTTGGGCTTCTGATTAGTGTCCTGTCTATTTCGAGCTTCGCAATGGCTGGTAATGTTGAAGTTCCCGAATTGATCAAGGCTGGAATACATTCAGTTCGTCCCCGCGCTGAATTGGACGCTTAAAAAGAACTAGGACTACTCTCGTTCGATGAACTCGAGTCGGCAGCGATGTCATTTCGGCCGACTTGGTTATATTTCTTCGTTTGCTCGGATGATTTGGTAGTCAATGCGCCATTTTCCAAGATGATCAATATCTGTACTCGTTTCAACGGAAAAAGACAAACCGCCTAAATTCAAAGTATCCCTGCAGCTGTCAACACCTGAACTGTCTACCAATAATATATTTGTATTAGGGTGCTAAATTTTGCGTCTCTGATTATACTGATCAGCGGTCAAAACCCTAGAATATTGGCGGGAAGGCGGGAAGCCTCCGAGGTTGCCTATATGTAGTGAAATTTCTCTTTTGCTCAAGTCGTCACGGGCAAAAAAAAGTCGTGAAAACACAGAGGTAAGACGTATGACCCGAGAAAGGAAGAAACGAGAAAGGTGAGGAAGACGACTACATAAAGAAAAGGTACTTGTGTCGGCGTTACAGATCGAGAAGGATCGCTTCGAAAGACAACAGAAGATCTGCGATTACATGTCGGGAAAATATTACAATCGATTGAACTCGCTCCTCACATTGTTGAATTGAGGCCTATTCTTGAATAGTACTTCGAGTAAAATTGTTCTGCATTTTCAGTTTTAACCAAACGCATATACATGGATTCTTCTTCTGAGAAGTTCATATTTTCTTCATCCCAGGCAATCGTATATCTTCGTAGCTCTTCTTTTACGCTTTGAGGGTAGATTTTCTTTCAATTTTTTTATCTCGTGCTTTCATTGATAACGCTTCGAAGTCTTCAGCAGTGAATTTGGCTTCTTGAGTCGGTTGATTTCACCGCGCTTGTTCCTCCTTATGCTTTATTGTCTTGTCTTTTTAATCCAGCCTTAGTCTTACATTTCTTTTGGCACAACTCGCAAACAATTCCCTCTTCATATTGAACCGAAAAATCGAAAGACTTTCAGTAAAAAAAAATATGTTGTTGTACTACGACCGATGCCATTGCTAAGGGCATCAATAACTACAAAGTTTTTGGGCGAAAATAACGTTTTAAAGGCTTCTGAAAGACGTACAGAGTCAGCTGCTTCGACAAAGTGCTCTTGTAATTCTTCCTCGTTTTCCAAAGTTTCCAATATGGCATCAAAATCGTCGCCGAAGAAAAATAAGTCGTTCATGTCCTCCATGTTGTTTTGGTTCTGTGCAGGGTCATTGGTCACGTGACGTTCAAGCGAAGCTCAGAGGACAGACAATAGGCCGGCCCTTTGAAGTTTGCCGCGTTTCCTAACCAGTCCCCTCTACGAACTATGCTCCTCAGACGCGAAGAAGCTGCAAGGAAGAAATCAGTTGTTGAGGAGCCCCAAACGCAGAGAAAGTTTAGTGCAGTTTTGGTTCATCGCTTCTAACGGGATATTCTAAACGTTGGCTATGAAGTGAATTGATTTGAATTTGATTTAATTTGTTGTGATTCAGTTTGATTTGTAGTCTCCTCAATTTGTAGAGCCACTGTGCTCGGCTAAATCCATTGAGACTTAAATAAAGTGATCATCATTATTATTATGAAACTACGGGACTGGACTTGGCTGGGCAGCTGAACTTATCCTTAAAATTAAAGCTAGATTTAATAAATTTAGGTTCTTTCCTATTAGGGAGAGTAAACATTTTAGGATTGATTGTAAACTGATTATTTACCTCGTGATAAGGTGGATATTTTTCCTTCCTAACAGATCATCTAGGTTAATTAATATTTTATCGTAGGGGGAGTACTGTATACATTGGGCCATTCCATTTATAATTAATAGCGACACCACCCGATTGAAGGGCTCACCATGAATTTACCCTCTAGAAAAAAAACAAAAAAGACACAAACCCCTACACAATACCTTATTCAGAATAACAGCCATTTCTTTCCAGATCAAAGCGGCTGACTATCTTACCCCCGCAGAATCAAGTTTGCTGACCCCCTTCAGAATGTAACTTCAATTAGGGGGGTGTGGGTATTAAATGAAGTAGGTCATTATTCTAAGGGATACTGGCTAGTTGCACAAGCTTCATGAAAATCCAAGGGTAAACAAAGGTGTCATATCATGATCCATGTTGATGATTTCTTGTTTCGATAAAGAAAACTACACGAGTTGTGTTCCTGATGTGATTACCGCATTGTAAACATGCAAAAAGATTATCAGTTCTAATATTAATGGAATCAATTTGATTTTTTTTATGCCCATTTTTCAGATTATAAGTAATCTGAGCTGATGAAAAAGTAAAGTTGATCTGCTTTGAAAAAAAAAAGGAAAAAAAATAGACCAAAACCCAAAGTGATATGTAAATTATAAATGCTGCAGTTTTGACCTAGTTTGCCACACATTCATTTCACTGGTCCGAGATCTATGCAACATTTGTCATGTCAGGTCTGTCTGAGATTTTCAAAGGCTTACCATGTATCTTATTAACCAAGCGCAAGGGATGTACTGGGAGAATATCGGCCTGAGGTCTTGACAGTACGGACCGAGCGCAGCTCGGTCCGTACAAAAAAGACTGAGGGCCGATATTCTTCTAGTACGGTCCCGAGCAAGCTTGGTTAATAAGAGATTTATTATACGACTGAAGTTCAAAGGGACACAAGTGCGGTATCATTCGGGATCATTCGGGACAGTGCCTGGTCCAATACTGAGAGAATATTGACTGGCAATAGAGCATTTTGATTGGTTGATTTCAGTTATTGGCCCTCTGACTGCCCGAGTCGTGTAATAAAATGGCTTATTGCCATTGTAAATACCCATACAGGTCTGCCATTCATGTTATATCTATCAATTATTGACTGTAATGTTTCTCACCGTCCTAGGTCCTGGCCATAAGAACACATCAATTCAGTTTAGAAATGGACCGTGGCCTTTTAGAGCAACCTAAGGATGAATCTGGAAAAGAGCATAAGGTACATCTTGGTTCTGGTGTTTTTGGCTGTTGCAGCAAGATGTTTTACAGGGGGGTTACTGTTGCTGTGAGAGCATTTCACTCTGCCACAGAAGAGGAAGTTAAGACTGAGGCAAGAGTCATGTCGAACTTCAAACACCCTAGTTTCCCTCTTCTACAGAGAATTTGCGCACTGTCAAAGCCTTATCTTTTATTAACATCATATTATAACATTTCAGTTCAGCCATGCATGGTGTCCTCTTCACTGGAGAGGAAAAGTCTTCATAGGGAATATAGATAACATAAATCATAATTCAGAGAGAAATAATATTAAACCTAGTGTTAATCCAATGAGCAGAATCATGCCATTAGGCCATAACCCCATTTGAATTTTTAGGGTCAAACAGTTAATTTACAAGGCAGAAGCCAGAATAAGGCAAGCTGAGGAGCTTGCAAGCTTGTCATTTTGATTTTCTTTCAAGAATGATCTGTATTCATTGTTCAAGGAAGGACCCAGTGTACTTGTAGAACCTTGTATACCATTGAGACCATCGTCCCTCTTGTCCCCTCAGATATTGTGTTAGTCTTAATATTTGTTTTGGCTACTGGGCTGGTTTATTTCAATGTTGAAATAACTGAGGTTATTATAAATAGACTGTTTCATTTCTATTTTTTGAGGTGGATTCTAATCCATTGTAAAATAGGTATTAAATAGTCTATTTTAATTCTATTTTCTTTGAAACAGCAACTAGGTGTGAAGTGTAATAACCTGTCCTATTTTATACCTATTTCATTCATGAATTCAAGCTTGACTAACATACAGTACTCTAAAGTCACAGTTTCTGTGTTGACAAAATAATGATGGGTTCAAATTTGAAAACATTGGGTGGAAGTTTTCAAGTTTCGCGGTCATAAAAATCTCTACACAGATTCTTTAAAACTGAAACCACTAAATTAAAATATGTTCTGAAGGCTTAAGAGGTCTATCCAAGGGTCGCATTTGTCGCCCTGCTCATGATCATAATCTTTGTATTGACTGAAATAAGTCTTACAGTAATCCTTTTTTGAAAGGAACAGCAGTCTGGCTTAACAAACTGAGTGATGGTTCACCAGTTTCCATATGTGTGTAGTCGTTCGGTTGCGAAGCGTCATATTAGTAAGTTATTGACTCTGTGCTGAGGTCGTCCGAGGCAAAGCAGTGGACGTCAGAAAGTTCTGAGGTCAACGTCGCAAGGTTGTTCGAGGTATCTTTAGTCCCGTTTGAGAAAGATACCGGTTGTAAGGTCCACGCAAGTTTCTTCTTCTCTAGCTTTTTTGACGAAGAACGATCCTCACTCTAATCCGCCATTTTTTTGTCACGCTCCGCTGACATTTAGTACGGTCGGCTTATATACGGGATCTTGTGAGTTTCGTTATATGGTGACATACGAGACACGGAATTTAGTTTAGGCGGGCGCAACGAACCTTGTCTCTCGACCGGAGAAGGGTGGAGTTCCGTTGGTATTTTGCCTTTTCTATTTAGATCTTGCATCTCTTAGACACAATGAGCAACACAAAGAACAACAATAGAAGGCAAACAACACCAACTGATTCAAGATGGTGAAAGAGGTAAGTGAAACTGTTTTTTATTTATACAAAGTTCCAAGTTTATTTCAAACGTGAAGGTGCTTTTGATTCGTGGTCAGAATAAGCCCCAAAGTTTGTTGCATTTCAATGGCTATAAATATAAGCTTATAGAGTGATCTGTTTCCTTAAACTATGTGAACATTTACTTAATTTGAGTTTGCAGACTCCCTTGTACTAATGCACTAGAAGAGAAACCTAAACACCTCTCAAATAGAAAGAGGGGCAACAGAATTATACCTTCAATCGTTAATTTGAAAACGCGCCATACCTGCATCATGCTCTCTTTCTTAATTGTTCTAAAATTCGAGATCACTGTAATTGGATTTTTAATCCTGGCATACAAGAATTGTTTGTTTTTTCTATTAATTGAAGTAAGAATCAAAGATGAGGGAGCATGCTTAGTGATGTTGATCCCAAACTCTCTCCATCTCTCTACTTTGCCAAGTTGGTGATGATGTCCCAAGATGCATTCGCTCTTACATTTACTCAGTCAGGGTTGTCCCATAAAATCTCAATTTTAGTCCACATTAGAAGTGCATCTTTTTGTGTCTGATGCAATAAGAGTCTTTATTAAGTCAATACTGAGTGCTTGCGATAGAAATTGTTTTTATGTGTATATGTAACTTTGTCCCTAAAACAGATTTTGCTATGGTTGCAAAACTTGGACAAGTAAAAAGCACAAAGAATTCAGAGCTAAGACAACCGTGAGAACTGAAGTCAATTCAATGATCCATTCCAGGATTTTTTGTAGGTAAGATTAATTTTATGCAGCTGCCTTTGCATGACTGGGATTGTGGTAAGATGGCACAATTTTGTATGGTAGAGCTTCCCGAAAGCAGACTCTCTTTGGATGAGAAAGGATCTCTGCTTAGGAGGTTAAGGTGTAATGTTTGTAACTGGCTGGCTTTATAAGCCTTTATAATAGAACTATATAACCTTGACTAATTTTTGCCCTAGAAGTATGAATTTAAGCCATAAGTTTTACTGAAGCAGTACAGAAAAGTTATCAAAACCTGTTTAATTCAGTGAATTACATCATTTTGCATCAAGGAAACCATAATCATAAGGGAATTATTTAGCAAATTAATCTTTCTAACAAGTAAATTATAGAAATATCTACATAAACCTACTGGTGGATGAAATATCAGTTATTGATCATTTCTGTTGTTTTTTTTATTTCAGAGTACAGGAAAACAGTGAAACATAAGGAAACCACAAAGAGGAAGCCACTGTAGCTATCTAAATGCAAGGACAAACTTTGCTTTTCAAAATTTAATTCTACTTTAGTTCTGTTTTCTATTTTTATGAAAAATTTGTATCCTATCATTTCTATGTAAACTGAAAGTACTTGTTGTCACTTCCTTTGGATACAGATTGAAGACTGGAGTAAATTATAAATTAATGACATTGTTTAAAACTTGGTCTTTCCTGAGTGACAATTTTTTTTAATTTCATGTAATGCATGCAATCTAGTCTAGAGAGAGGTTGTTGCATAAACATATGAAGTATTGATCATTAAATCATTTGCAATGGGAAAATTGCTACAACTTAACACACAAAAGTGATAATCCTAGGCTGAGGATTGGGATATGCTTTTTTGATCTTCACCTACTTTCAGCCTATTATATAGCCACCTTATTCTGGATCCATACACTCGAAGCGCTATTTTAAACCCTTTTACCCTGCATGACATATACATTAGGACCTATTTTATATGTACTTGTATCCTATTTTTCTAGATTTTTTCCCTATTTTATCCCTGTTTTTATTCCTATTTTATCCTTATTTTGTCTATTTTATCCCTGTTTTATGTCTATTTTATCCTTGTTTTGTCTATTTTATCCCTGTTTTATGTCTATTTTATAGGTATTTGATTCCTATTTTTTCAAGTTTTTTCCTCTTTTATTCCTATTTTATGTCTATTTTAAATGTACTTACATCTTATTTTTGTTTTGTTTTTCTATTTTATCTCTGTTTTATGTCTATTTTATCTTATAACTAATCTTTCATTAATGCTATTTTAATACTATTTTATCAGTGAATTGCATGCGCATTTTTTCTATTTTAAGCTATTTTTACAGCAGTTATGACTTTCCAACCAGACTATTTTTTTACTATTTTTTGTTTCAAAATAATAGCTTTCAAATAGTTAAAAAAACAGCTTTCAAATAGTCTGGAAAATAGAGAAAAAATACACAAAAAAATAGGTAGAAAATAGTTTGAAAAATAGATATAAAATAGGCACTTTTTTCGTAAGGGTATGCATCAGATTCCTGATTGTGTATCATTCCTTTGTTACATCAATAGTGTGCACAGGAGCATGTGCAGAGACAACTTTATTTTTGCTCAGCACAGAACTTACTATAGCACTGAAGGCTTCCTTGATGATACATCTTACCAATCAAGGCTTATCTGTTGTTCAAAGTGAGTAATGTTTCATTTGTGGCTTTCCTGAAATTGTAGTTTCTAGTATGGTGAACCAGAATTACAGTTTGCATGCAAACTGTTTCTCTGGAGTAAGTTTGACTTTTAAGGTTGTTTGAGATAGATGTAAAACATTGGAATTACCAGTTCATCAGAGCATACCCATTGAAGCACTGACAGCTTTCTTGATGGCATATCAAAGGTTGGCAGCTGGCAAAATGGCACATCTTGCCAGTCAGTTGTAGAGTTGTCATTCATGGGTTCCAACGATAAGTACTCTCGTCCCTTTCACATGTTTAATTCCCCCTTTATTGCAGGTGGTTATTCTCTTATATAGTACAATTTTACAGATACTCAGGAATAGTAGTTTTACAGCATGAAGTTGTCACACAATGTAACTATTGTACAGCATATGGTGTGATGCAGTTGTTATGGAGATCAATACACTACATCAGTGCTTCTCCGGTGTTCAAGAGTGACTAATGTTTCATTTGTGGCTTCCCTGAAATTGAAATTTCTAGTAGGGAAACCAGAATCGCATGTTTGCATGCAAACTTTTTCACTGGAACAAGTTTAACTTTTAAGGTTAATTGAGATAGATATAAACCTTGTAATTATGTACTAGTTAATAGGAGCATACACTCATGGAAGCACAGATTGCATTACAGTGTTGTGGGGACTTGTATACAAGTCAATGCAAATTGGAATTAAAAATTTAGATAACTTTGGTAGGGAGTGAACCCTGCCACTCTTGTGTCTGCATGGTTTATTTCATTAGGGGCAGATTTTTTTTGTACCAGAATGTCACCTGTTTTGTTTTCTATTTGGGGTTGTGTTTCCATGCACTTCCCATAAATATCAGTGCACTGATTGTGTATTTTACTGAAAAACTTGATTCTTGGGAGTTTACTGATGAATTATTATTGTTATTGGGGGCAGTAATGATGAGTGTGAAGTATATTATTAAGGACTGTACAATTTGGGCACCAGCAAATGATGGTGTAACCCATTGTTTTCTTAGAGGCAACACACCGGCTGCAAAAAAACAAAACAACCTACCGGTTCTGCTCCTTGAGTTGTCACAAAGGGGCTGTTCTTGAAGTGACACGCATGAGTGCAGTGTCAGCCCATTTTTCTGTGTAATTACTGTAAGGGTCCAACTATTTTGCTCTTGGGGAGGGGGTGTGATTCATTTTGGCAAGGATTTTTTCCCTGAACCTCTGGGTGGATCATGATTTTGGGTTGTTGTGTAACCCAATGTTTCCTTGGACCTGATATATCACCCATCAGTGTAGTATACCTTTAGTTAGTGATTTTCTAGAGCTAAACTTCATCACTTCTAGGCTATCATGCATTAGATTTCTGATTGTGCATCATTCCTTTGTAACATCAATACCTTGCACAGGAACATGTGCAGAGACAACTTGGTATTTTTGCTCAGCACTGAACTTAACATAGAAATTAATGGACAATTTTTTTCTCCCAAACAATCATGTTGACTGATTGCCCCACAACTGCATCCCTGAGAGCAATACTTTTGTAAGTTTTCATTCTTGTGAGACTGATTGCTTTTTGTAATGAACTTATCATTTCATGTTATCCATGGGGCAACATTTGTTTGAAGAAATGATCTACACAGTTTTTAGAGGCCTCTGGTTGCTGATTGAACCACTAAAAGCTTTCTCAATGGCACATCATAGGTTGGAAGCTGGCAAAATGGCACATCCCGCAAGATGGTGCTTTTGGGTAAAAAACTGATTAAATGATTATTACCAGTATCCTAAACCAAAGGCTTACATGTTTGATGGAAATTTGTATGATTGATTGAGATTGAAATCCTAAGTAGTCCTTACTAAAGCACTGAAGGCTTTCTCAATGTTAAGTC
The DNA here is from genome assembly GCF_964205215.1 of Stylophora pistillata. Lineage (NCBI taxonomy): Eukaryota > Metazoa > Cnidaria > Anthozoa > Scleractinia > Pocilloporidae > Stylophora > Stylophora pistillata. The sequence continues at coordinate 22,455,326 of NC_142524.1, forward strand.
TTGCCAATCTATGCTTATCTGTTGCTCAAAGTGAGTAATGTTTCATTTGTGGCTTTCCTGAAATTGTAGTTTCTATTATGGTACACCAGAAAAGTTTGCATGCAAACAGCTTCTCTGGAGTAAGTTTGACTTTTAAGGTTATTTGAAATAGATGTAAACATTGAAATTACCAGTTCATCAGAGCATACCCATTGAAGCACTGGAAGCTTTCTCGATGGCACGTGGAACGTTGGCAGCTGGCAAAATGGCACATCTTGCCAGTCAGTGCTTCCCTGGTGTTCGGAAGTGAGTAATGTTTCATTTGTGGCTTTCCTGAAATTGCAATTTCTAGCATGCAAACTATTTCACTGGAATAAGGTTGACTTTTAAGGTTAATTGAGATAGATAAACCCTGAAATTACTAGTTAATTGGAGCATATACCCATGGAAACACATTGCATTGCAGTGTCGTGGGGACTTCTATACATTAGTCAATGCATATTGGAATTAAAAATTTATATAGCTTTGGTAGGGAGTGAGCCCTGCCACTCTTGTGTCTGGTTTATTTCATTAGGGGCAGAATTTTTTGTACCAGAATGTCACCTGTTTTGATTTGTTTTCTATTTGGGGTTGTGTTTTCCACGCATTTCTCATAAATATCAATGCACTGATTGTGTATTTTATTGAAAAACTTAACTATTGGGAGTGGATGAATTATTATTGTTATTGGGAGCAGTACTTTTTAGGGACTGTGGAATTTGGGCACCAGCAAATGGTGGTGTAACCCAGTGTTTTCTGAGAGGCAACACAGGCTGCAAAAAAAAAAAAAAAAAAAAACCCTACTAGAGGTGCTCCTTGCGCTGTTGCAAAGGGGCTGCTCTTAATTTGACACATGAGTGCAGTGTAGCCCCATTTTTCTGGGTAATTACTGCAGGGGTGAAACTATTTTGCTCTTTGGGGAAGGGGTTGGTGATTCGTTTTGGAAAAGATTTTTCCTTGAACCTCTTGGAGGGTCATTATTTTGGGTTTTTGTGTAACCCAATGTTTCCTTATCAGTGTATTACACCTGAGTGATTTCCTAGAGCTGGTTCATCACTTATAGTGATGTATCTGGTCTACAAACGTTGATGTCAAATTTCTCTTGATGTTCCATCAAATTTTTTCAACCTTTGAACGAAAGAAATCACTGTTTTAAGAGGCAACCATGTGGTAAAGCAATGAGAAAAAACGAGTTAACGTCACTGTATCAAGAAAACCCAGTTCAGGTGAAAATATACCCATTTCGAGGGAGTAAAACCATCAAATATTTTTGGATTGTGGGTTGTTAAAGTACTTTAAACTTAAAATTGATCTTCTAAAGGATTTGCAGCCAGCTAGCCTTATTGGGAAGCAATACAAGGTACCTTATGGCTAGAATTCATGGCCTAGAATTTCCTCTGCAAAATCTAAAGAGACGAATTTTTTAAACTGTCTTCATATACATCCTAATTGGAGTTACGATAATTATGTTTCTCTGACATCGTCGGTAGAATTTCTTCAATGCCTACCCCTAACTGTAGCCTGTACTTTCAGAGGCGAGGGCCAGACAGATTTTCACGCCATTAGTTAAATGAAGTATCTTAGAATGGTTGTGTGAAAGTTACCAATTTGTTGTGGCAGCAAACATGATGTAAATGATAACATTTGATCCGCAGCAAAGTATGAGTAACTTTACTCATATTTTGTAAACAAAAATTAAAGCAAATCAGTACATTTACGCAACATTTGCTCTCGATCAAATTCTAATCAAGCAAATGTGCGAGTTTGCACCCACTTTACTCGCCAGTGCCAATTCAGTTTAAATATGGTACTCTAAATTTGCAATACCTTTGCTCGGTTTGAAAACATGAGAAAATCCATATTTTCGTCCAGTGTATCTGATAAAGATACTTCCTACGTGATCAAAATGTGTAGCCACGCATAGCTACCTTTAATTAACTACAAATTTGAACGTTATTCAAATTGAAGTCTACTGTGATGCTTACTGTATGGAACACCTGAAGTTGAGTTAGCATTAATTACCTACCTAGCTTTCTAGCCATATTAGTCTCGGTTATTTTGACAGCCTCCTCGACGAAAGCTCTGGATTTCTTTTCCCTTTTATCAAGCATTTTCTCCACAGTTCTTTCAAAGCGGGCTTCTAGGGAATAGATGGAGTGATGATGGTAGAGTGCCCCTATAACAACCACTACCGCGATAACCCAGTAAGTAAACCATTCTCTAGCAATAAAGCTCTTCAGTAATCTCCTTGAGAATCCAAATCTCTGGTTATTAGTAATTTGGTTTATCTCGACTCTTTCTTGAGTATCGGTCATTGTTCAAAGCGAAAGCGTAAAATGTAACGCACATCATTTGAAGAAGGAAGGTGTTGCGTGACCAACATCCATCAAACATTGTATAAGTCTTGGTTCTTGGTAACCGAGCGGGAGGTCTGTATTGGAGACTCTTGAACGAGGTCGCTAGTACACACCGAACGCAGTGAGGTCGGTAACAGAGACCGAGGTCAAGATTCTCCCATGCAGACCGACCTGGCTCAGTCAATAAGATGTTTATTATATGGCTGTGTCTTTATGCCAATTTTTTATGTTCTTTGTACCTTTTTTTTTTCTTGACCGGTCTAGGTGCCGGTCTTGATGGAAAATCTAGACCGCTTTCAATATTGATTTCAGCCAATCAAATTCGTGAATTCGGTAGTTCCCAGTCCTTGTGAGACACAGCCATATAATAATAAGAATTATTGACCAAGCTTAAAATCAAGATGGTTGGAAATCGGCCGATTTTTTTCCTTTCTTTTGCCTTTTTATGGACCGAGACGAAGTCAAAGCTACACAAAAATGCAAAACGAGAACGAGACTAATCTCCAGCCATCTTGAAGAGGGGGACATTGGGGTCTCTGGGAAACCGCAAAACAGGAGAAAAGAAACCTCCAAAACCGAAAAACCGGCGAAAAAAGGCAGCAAAACCGGAAACCGCATGCAAACCTGACAAAACCGCTACATTCTCATCTTTAAAGGGGTCAAAAAGGAAAAACCGAAAACCCCAGTAGAGTTTTGGTCAAAACCGAAAAACCGAACCTTTTTGGCCCAAAAACCGATCAAAAGAATAGTCAAAACCAAAAATCCCAAAGCCCCCTCCTTGAACGAACAAATGAAGGATTCATTACATTGCAAAAATATTTCGCCGTAATAAGAATTTATAATAAATTGGTTATCCCGAGAGCCGGGAAAGAAAGCCAATTTTGTTTTTAGGATAATAGACCCACGAGAGTCGTTTATGTGTTCTTTGTTTTGACTATCTTCTGTCGCATTTTGCTTCTCCATCGCCGACATTGTTCAAGACTGAATTACAAATTTAGCGGCAATTCAATAGTTTCGTGCGCGGGATCACAGCGGGCATTCCAGAGCGGGCAAGAACTCGGGTAGCCAATTAGAACACAAGATTTGCCTCCTGTTGCCCACGGGTGGTGCTAGCGATGTAATAAATACGAGTTTAAACATATCGGCACGGTGCTTCAATTCCAAGGATTCCTTTTCTGTTCTTCTTTCAACAATTTCCTCTTTGCTCAACTGGTGGGTACGGTTTAGTAATCGCGGAATCATTTTTTCAAGAGGTTAACAACAATCTTGTTACACCAAAATTGAAGTTATATGGATTTGATGGTAAACTAAAAAAGACATGTGGTGTGCACACTCTGATTGCGTTGCATTGTGGTGGCGTTATTTTCAATATGGCAGTGAAAACTAGAAACTGGCAGGTTTTGACCATACATGTCTTATCAAGAGTTAGTCCGTCGTGGCGTTTTCCTTTTACAAAAGGAAAATTCGATTTGACTTATAATGAACCTGCTGAAGTAATTCGTTCTATGTATTTCTCGAGAGTTGGGTTGGTTTTCAGGGACAAACACAGTCACTGTTGTTTATTACTGTATGTAATTTGAGATCGGTTTTCGAGAAGTCAAATTGAACTACGTCGTAGCTTGGGGCCTTACAATGGCCGCTTTGATCCGTCTTCAAGAGCTCTGACCAAACTCTTCTTAACGAAACTTGTGTTGTATGCATTTGTTAGTGATGATGTTGGAGACAAGTTATGACTTCTAAAAGCCTCTTATAGGCCTGACAAAAATTGCAAACCACTTATGGTGACCGCTGACCTAATCAACAAAACTCCTTAGAATAGCAACCTCCATGCGAAAGCTATAACTGATGGTTTGATTTCTCTAAGAGTAGTTTTAGTTTCACAAATATTTGACGTCGATCCAAAGACCCCTGAAACTTGCATAGACTATTTTCTTGAAATACGTGCTTGTAGAGAGCAATAAATGAGTAAACAGGTCGCTCATCAATAAATGTTCCTGTGCGTTAAGAAGAACTGGAGGACCGCACGATGATCACATCCGCCACCTCTCCTGAGTAGGTGGCTCGTCATAGCTCACAATCATTACTGCTTTTTCAATGGGTCGCTCCTCTTTATTTGGAAAATTATTCGGTGGAGAAACTGTCATGCCACAAGAAGCTGGTTAAGATGCTATCCCTTCTCAATTGCATCGAAAACTCAAATTTTGTATGAGATCGTAAAGCTCATTCGATTGACCCCCGCACTGCAGGCTTAGCTTCTTTCTAAAATGTTTAACTTGCTCGCTTTGGCGCCACTTTGAAAGTGAAAAAAATGAAAAGAAGTGTTCCAATGAACTAGGACTTTATAATATTTCGAGCATTCTCAAAGAAAGGACTATTCTCAACGCTGTTCTCCGCTGTAATTTCACTTTTCACCCTAAACATCGATTAATATTAAGCATCCGGGTTAATGTTTTAGAAAATGATTAGATTTAAGCTTATTTCCCACCAAGAATTTTAATCCTTGACCAGACAAAGCTACATACTCAAGCTATCCAGTGTAATCAATGAAAATTTAGGCCATGAAATCTCTTACCTCTCGTCACTAGTATGGGCAGTATATCCAGCTACACAATGCGACCCAGACCCATGTTGGGAGACAACAGAGTTCTGTGTTAAAAGTTGTAATGCCATGATTGAAAGAGATCGGCCTACAATGTATTTCTTCCATTGTTCTTTCATTTCCGACAGATTATATTGTTATTGCGTAACAAAAATTAGTTTTAACATCATGGGAAAACAACCCATTGAAAATGTTGATGCGTTCTCAGTGGATTGTTCTTACACTGTCGACAATATCACGTAACAACAAAATCGAGGCTTAGTCTACCTTTCTTGAAAAGTAGAAGAGTGTAAAACACAAATTTTTAATCATACCTCTGCGCTAAATTGACCAATATCCTCGCACACCTCAGAGTAAAAGGGCACTTCGACATCCATTCCCTAAAAACCAAATGGAGGCTTAATCCACCTTCCTACCTTCAATTGTGTTTTTTTTTACCTCAATCCTCGCACACCGTAGAGTTACTGGACACCTCTGCTAGGTATTGCGTTGCATGACGACAGGACGCTTCGTGTTTTTATCATCTAGTGATAGGGAAATAGGATAAGGGGATGGAAATATATAAGCGATAAATAAAACAATAAGTGACTCTAAAAAAGAACTGGGAAGTAGTCTGACCGTGAAGGCAGCCACATTCTTAGTATTCTGATATCATCGGCCTTGGATAAAGAATCCTTCCTCTCTTTTCCACATTAGCGTGCTCGGTGGGCTACCGGGCACGCACATGTGGAAAAAGACGGAACGACTCTATATCTAATCCACGAGAACCAAATGGAGGTTTATTATCACTTTCTTGAAACGTAGAAAAGTGTCAATTGTGATGATACCCCTTTCCTGTCTCTTGTATCGCAGCAACACTCAGGATAACGACCAGTACTATTTTCCTTTTCCATTTAAGGGTGCCCGGTAAGTAAGTAAGTAAGTATAATTATCCACGTTGAGCACTAAAGAGCTTACAACAAAGCTCGTAAGAACGTGCACGTGCTAAATACTCCCACCCATCCCACCCCACGGGAGGACATCCATCACAGTAATCTCGTGCTTGGGAAATTAACGTCTCCTACCCCTAACCCTGCAGGAGACGGACCTCCATTTATTCGTCCCTATCCGAGGACATTATCCGCATGTGTGTTCTATTTCATCAAAGTTAAAAGCTAAATGATACACGAATTTCAATTGCTTTGTACTAAGACTTATTGAAAGACAGACGCACAGACGAGGTCGCCATCAGAATCATTTTGCCGTGGAAGGGTGAGAATAATTCGTGCCCTACATTTGTCAATAGTGTCACTAACCTGGAATGGAATTCCAAGTTGAACCGCTGTTTAAGTGGCTTTAAGGAAAAATTCAAACGTAACTGTTGTCCTTACTGAGAGTCGCAGGAGGCTTGTCAGTTGTTACTGTTCATTCGTAATTGAAAATCTTGTCACTTGTTTTACGAGGGAGGTGGGGGGGGGGGGGTGGGGACGAGCGACATCAGGTCACTGCCAGGACTAATTAATCAAATCAACTCAGCTCGAAGTTCCTTTTCAATTTTATTTCTCTCAGTAAGCTAGCAAGTATGCTTTAAAGCTCCACGGATCTGATTTTTCATCTGAGCCCTCTTCAAAGAGTTCCAGATATTCCAGCTGACTCCACCAACATAAGGTGAGTCCTTACCATGACGGTAGACACCGTTCAGGATTGAATTATAACAGCTATGATACCACCACCCTCCTTTATATCGATCATCACAGTTACCGCCATAGCTGTCATTGTCCTGATCCTTAGTCGTAAAGGAAGAGCTACCATTTTGTTTCAGGGAATCGCCAGCAGTTCCTGGAATGAAGTGAAACTTGAAATTAGCTCCTGCGCGCATGACTTTCAAAAAGACGTCATGTAATCCAACCTTACCTAAGAAGCAAAGACGCAAAATTCCGGTCACCCTACGTCGAGAAAACTGAATTAAAGTTTTGAAAAGTATATACTAATTTTGTGCCATCATAGATAATACCGATGAAGTTCGCCATACTGTATTTAATCTGACATTACTGATGCAGTGTATTGCGTTACATAGCGTTACCATTGTAAGGAACTTCCTCTTACTCAATAGTGTCGTAAATCTACTTTCCTGAGAAAAAGTGAAATAACTAATTAAGGGTATTGTAAAGTAAATTTTCCATCTTGATTATTTAATAAAATACAGTTGAATTAGAAGGAATGAGGGTGATCACTTGACCCATGATCAAAATACTTTTGAGGCGTTCTCAAAAAAACTCTTCCCTAAGCTAAAAAAAATGGTTAATTTAAAAGAATTACTTTTATTTGCTTCAGAAAATTTACCCGAATATGTCTTTACGCTCAAACAGTACTTCTTCCTTTCGTCCACCACTGCAACCACGATGTACTCAGCGTAATCAGTACTGCCGTCAAACTTTTCCAGATCGATTCCAAGCTTGCTCGGGGATTGCGTTAGGCGGTATTTTTTGTTCAGTCCGAGCCAAAACTCGCCATCGAGATTACCAAAGCCATTCTTGTAGTAAGACCAGCCGCGGTCGAAATCAACAGAGCCATCAAGTCTCTTTTGTACCACTCTTCATCCCCCTCCAACAGCTTTTTGGTCACAAAACACTTTAAAGTCAGGTCCAACACCATCTGGATTGATTGTATAAACACCGCTAGTTGTTTTACCAGATTCGTAGAGCTCGGTACAGTTATGCATTACTAAAAAAATAGAATAACAATAATGATGTTTGTACAACTTAAACACACCGCACCAACTCACTTTTCTTGTTTGCACTGAGGTCTCTCTCCTGGATACCTAACTCTACTGAGGCAGAGAACTGTACAAAAAGTAAACAAATGAACAAATGAATTTGTCATTGGAGAACACTAATTTTTTGTGACTAAAATTTTCCATAAATGTAAACAAACTGTGCATAAAAGAGAAAAAACATAAACATACCTCAATGATATCAATGATGTACTTTTATCAAACTATGTACATATTAAGACATGAAATCATACTCGAAGGCATATTCTCAATGGAAGCTGAAACTTTGAAAGCCATCCAGGAGGAATCCACAGGTAAATCTATGTTTTGAATAATGTACCATTCAAAGTAAACTCCGCCCCCCCCCCCCTCCCCCCCAACCAGGGAACATTAGAGGAAAAAAAAACTGATCGTTGACTCTCAAAGCAGTCCTGGTATGCAGCGACTTGGACAACAATTGCATCTTCAGTATCCGAATCGGGGAATTTCTCTGCTGGAGGCTTGGAGTCTAGAACGATGTCTAGAACTATGTATGTTGCAATTGCAAAGAGACTGGGACCAGCCCAGACGGCAACCAAAATGGCAGAGAGAAACGTAAGTAACTAACTTGCTGCTTTGTAATCTATTTGATTCTAAGTTCTTGGTTGCCATTCCTCCACCCATTTCTATCCAAAATTTTAACTTGTGAAAGTTTAATACTTCTTCAAAACTGAAGTGAGCCTTTAAAAGTAGTGCATACATAACATCTCATGCAACCACAGGTAACCCAGGCTCACTGTTTGTGTCACGTACACATGGTTAAATAGAGAGAACATATGGGGCGAAGTTTAGGTCTAGAAATTTGCTTCAAAATGGAAACAAAAATCAGTGAAACTTACTCGTGTCATCTTCAGTTGCAAATGAGCATTTAACTGTTGTGCATTTGAATTTAAATTAAGGTACGTTACAAACCACGTGTCAGGGCTTACGTTACATTTGAATGTTAAAAACGCGAAAGATGTAAATAGCGCGCGCTTGACTATATCAAAAAATAAATAGATAAATAAAAAAAATAAATCTGATAATAATAAAAATAAATTAAAAGACCAAGGAACAACATAATTAAAAGGAAAGAGACAATTCTAGATGTTTCAATTGCTGACTAAGGATAGGTTTTTCCCACTTAATATGCAATGCCTCTTTGATCTTAATTTGGTATTTTGAAGCGGCAGAATCTAAGATCGTGAAACATTCAGTATCACAAGAGTCAAGACAGGCCCTTGATGATTGCAGGTGCTTGTAAATATGTGAAGTTTTGTCCGACAAGAGGTGCTCACGAACTCGTGTACAAATGTGGCGAGTGGTCTCACCAATATAACTGACATTACAGCCGGCACATGAAAATTTATATATGACACGCGAACGTAGACGTAGCGGTACTGAATCTTTCACACTGAACATGTTTCTGAGTTTAAACGTACTGAAGACTAACTTAATATCTAAATCAGCTCTACAATAACGTTTGAGTAGTTGTCTTAACTTAG